>NW_027110118.1:135593-152729 GCF_000696795.3 Halyomorpha halys | reverse complement strand
AAATATAATTCTATTATCCATTTGATATTAGTGTTCTTAATTAGAACCCAAAGTTATTTCTTTTATATTTGAAGAAAGTTTAAAAAAACGATTCAGATTCTTTTTATTTTAAATTTTATATTTTTTAAAATTATTACAATATACTGACATTTAGTCACACTTTGTAGAACTTCATCAGAGTTAAAAAGATACAAAAACATCTAAAAATATTTTGACATTCTAGGATAAGATACAAAAAATCAAATTAAGGTAGGGTTTAAATATGTTAATATAAGTGAAAAGAAAATCAAATACAAAAAAAAATTTTTACGTACTGATCATTCTATATTTTATACTGTAACTATTTTTATTTTTTATTTTTGATCATTTGTATATGATTTTTTTTTTCACTTATATTTATATATTTCAACCCTACCTTAATTTACTTTTTTGTGTCTTATTATCCTATTATGCCAAAATATTTTTAGTTGTTTTTGTACCGTATTAGCCCTGATGAAGTTCTATAAAGTGTGACGAAACATCAGTAACTAAATAATGGTTAATTATTTTTGTTTTCTTTTGACCACACCTCTGACCATCTTCTTATCGTTGTTAGTTGATGCAGAAATACAATTTGAATTACTTACCACAACATCCAGAAGCAGTTCACCTTTGGTACCATGTAAGATTTTCACAAGGTTGCCGAATCCCTTCTCCCAAATGTAGAGGGCATGCTGTCGGGACGATCCAGCACATACGTATTCTCCATCCCCAGAAAAGCAGCACTTTTTCCACATAGTCCTAAATAAAGATTTAAAGGATGTAAAAACTAAAAAATTTATAAATAAATGTTTCTCATAAGATAATAGGACTGAATAAAGAATATACTGAATTAAACAGGAATTAAAATTCCAAAAACATTTATAGTCTTGGCCTAAACTCCTGAAGCTGAAGAATTCAACAATTGGAAAGTAATTTTGAAAGCAAAATTATGATCATGGCTACTTTCAATTAAAACAGAGTTTACATTAAGAGTATTCATAATGTGTTAAATGTAAAAATTTTTATGATGCTAAATGTTACAAGCATACAATTGTGAGCAGCCTAATTTAAAACCCATATTTTATGTTAAATGCAGAGGAGCTCCTAGCGGATTTTCTGGAAAACTATTGTTGAAACCTTGTAATTTTTACGAGATAATAAAATTTCCAACAGCTTCCTCAATCTCACTTGTTCCTTCCTTCCTTTCCTAGTTTTTTTTTTCATTAGTTTATTATTATTTTTATCCATTATTTTATTAGTTTAAAAATGTCCAAAACAAAAATCTACTAGTTAGCTATTCTAACCATGGTGGGCATGAAGTTTTTATTTTGTGGGACCGCCACTGAAATAAAATTCGCTTCACTACAAACAGCCCAAAGCATAGCCTGACTGTTAACGTAGGGGTCTTCATGATTCAGGACGGCCATGCCAGGCTGACAATGATGACTGTCATAATGAATGGCCACGTAAGAGCCCCTTATCTCTTCCACAGTATTGCATAGCAGTTTATTTTAATACTAAGAACTTTGTATGTATAGAAAGCTTTCATTAAAACCTAACAGGGGCCGCAGATAGTTCAAATTAAAAAAAAAAAGAGGATTGATCGATTTTTGCTTATAATCCTCAAATTCTATTAAAGTGTTACATTGTGACAACTGTAGTACAGTAAATCATTATTTTTTATGATTTAATACTTACTTGTTGACGAGATCTTGCAGCCTATGTTTTGGTTCAGGTTCTGAGTCTTTATCACAGTTAAAAACATCATTTGCGTTATATACTCGTATTATTCTGTCTCCAGTGTTTACTAAAAAGCAGCTGTTACATAAAATAAAAATAATGTATGAGCGGATATTTAGATAAAAAAAATTTTATGATATAATTATATAAAACTACAACATACTCTCCACGCCTAGCAAAATCTATACTCTTGATCAATGTACCACTTGAAGCCACTCGGAAAGAGACCTTTTGTTCGAGTTCAGGATAAGAAAATACAAGAACTTTCCCTTTAGAATTTCCAGTATAAATGTACTGCCCTCGTCTATCAAAGGAGGCGACAATGTTCAAGTCTGTCTGTTGAAAAAAAATAAAAAAGAAAAAATTATCATTATGGTTTAACTTGAGATAAGCTTAATCTGGCAGTTCAAGAATCAAATGGGAACACATAGTAAATAAATATTAATAACTGTAAAAATTAAAATAAATCTTAAAAACTATTAAAGGTACTATAAAATAAATGATAAACAAACACTTTTAAGGAGTGAATAACTTCCCCACTCGGCACAAAACATTTTAATTTTTATAATATAACAGTCCTATATAATATATAACAATTAATATAGTAATAAATAATATAATATATAATAAAATAAATTATAAAAAATATAAGTTTTTTATATTACATAAAAAATATAATATATAATGAAATAAATTATTAACGAGTACTCTTGAGGAGTAAGTTATTCAATCATTACTCAGCACACAACAGTGTAAAAATGTAGACCTCCTATATATAGGAGGACCTCCTATATACTTTGACATTTCTGTATTATTAATTAAAATTAAATCTGTATCGCTACAAGCCATGAAGGGTGAGTGGTGCAGTACTTCGTAAGGAAGTACTGTTACAAGACCAACGGTTGTGCAAGGAGCTGATTTGATCAGAATCACGCACGACCGCCAAATTTTTACCAAATTAAAGGTGATCACTTTATGAGGCTTGATGGACCTCAGAGGGCTACCAAACCCACAGGGCTGACTCACGACTACAATAAAACAGAAAAAAATTATCTGCCGCAACCGGATTCAAACCCGGGTCCTTGGAGTAAGTAGTACAGTGCCTTACCACAGAGCTACCCCCTCCCATTTCTGTACTATGAATTACTTAAATAATTACACAAAAAATAAAGAAATAAAACATAAATTAATGATCTTCAACAGGAAGAGTTTCTAGAGACTAATATGAAATTGGTGAATGAACACAATCTTCCTTATTTAAATGAGGTTATTACACAGACAACAACGTATAAATAAGGAGTTAATTTATATTAATTATATAAAAAAGTAAATCAGATAAATAGTTTAATGAATAATGTGATATAGGGTTAATGTTGTAAGCATATGTTAAATTTGTGAATTTGTTTTCTACCAACCTGAAGATGGGGGATAACCCCGAAACGTTGTTGTTTGCATAATAAACTATATATATTTAAGATGAATGGAATAAGGTCCGGGTGTGGTAAAAAAAAAACTCAAAATCTACTTTTTGAGTTGTTTTTTTTTACCGCACCCGGACCATATTCCATTCATCTATACACACGGTCAATCAATAATCTTCCAGTATATATATTTAAGTAAGGAAGATTGTGTTCATTCACCAATTTCATATTAGAAATAAAACTGTAAACATGGGCTTAATAATTAATTTTTTCTTTTTTTTGTTAGATATTTTAAAAAATATTTTCAATTCTTAAAATTTATTTAATATTAATAGCCAATGAAATAAAAACATGAAATAATACATACGTCATCATCAGGAGGAACCACTTGATGCTTCCCATCAATATCAACGACGACCGCAGCGTGCCTCAATGGGCAAACAAGGAAAATTTTATCATTTCGAGGATGGTACTGGACCTATAAAATGAAAATTAAAGTAATCATCAAATGCATCAAAAATTAAAGTTCAACATCAGAACCATAAACAATGTTTGCTGATATGTCGTTCATCAGTCTGAGTATAATCTTTAATTATCAAATTACTAATACAACAGACAGCAAATGTTATCATATTAAAAACAAAACTATGACATAGTAATACTATCAAAATATGGATCTTGTCTAATACTTTTGAAATATGGAAATATGATCCTCCATCTATTATTATAATCAAACCAGCAATTTTTTTTTTCTGGAGAAGTTTGTATATTTTCATTTAAAAAAGTTAATGTTTCTACACTATTTTTTTTTATGAAAATTTGTCAAAATATAACATAATTTCAATGTATAAGAATGTCTTAAAGCCCAAAGAAAGATTCATTTTTTATCACCTTTCCAGTTGACTTTTCAACCATTTTTTTTTGTAATTAAAATAACTGTATACAGTTAGTTGGAAAAAATACTTTATTTAAGTAAGCTTCATATGTATAAGAGAGACGTGGAATTAATGAAGATCTCGTTCCAAGAACAGTACAGGATGAGGAACTAACTAACTAACATCGAGACAAGCTGATTGGGACTTCCAGGCACTCTACTCCATGTTTTTTGAGGTATTAAATATGTGTTGAATTGTGATCCTTCAGCCACCAAACAGACACTCGATTCCCCACCAGCCCTCTGCCATTGTTTTGAAGTATTGCGAGCGTCATCATCCACCAAATTGTCATCAGCCCTTCGCCATTTGAACTACAGAGGCTATCTTGGAAGAGATTTATATATTGTTATTTGATACGCCCGCCCATATCGACAAACTTCTATTCTTCGAATCTACTGTGAGTGACTTTCTTTTGTTATTATATCAAGAACTGAGTGTTTTTTGTTTTATATTCATTATATAATATTAGAGAGTTAATTATTTTATGTTCTCTCTGTTTATTATATAAGATTAAGGTTAAGATTTTTTTTTTTATATTTAAGCATCTTAATTTTCTTTCTCCTTTGTTGATTATTGTTTATTTAATTATAGAAAGGATTAATATAATAAGTTAATATAATAAATATATAAACGTTATTATTTTCAGAACACATTTTTTTTTAATAATAAGAGGGTGTAGTATATTTTATTTGTTTGTATTTAATATTATTAAATTTGTATATCGGTTGGAAAGCATATTTTCCTTTATTACTTTATTTTCTGTATCATTGTGTTTATTTGGAGGGTTTTCATTACATGGTCCTCCTTCTACTAATAAAATCGAACCAGCGATAAGTGCTTTTTTTACTTTCATTCAGGGAAAACCCCTCGCCCCAACAGGCATTATGTGATATTCTAATCCAACTCCAAGAGATTTATTTTTATCAAGCATTGAAAAAAACTTTTCTTTTTTAACACCTCTAATAGATTTCAACATAAGTGTTAAAGATTAAAAACCCGAAACGAAGAAAATATGGTGAGGATGTCAGTAGACATACAAATACTCTCTTTAAAAGTGCGCAATGTAACTAAAACAACAAAATACATCGACAACAGGTGGATTCATCCGTAACAATTACTGAACAATCAGTATCGGCGTGATTGTGGGCAAGAGCCCCAGTTGGATAGTAATATTTATAGTAATAAAATTAATAAATAAAAGGAAGATGGTCTGGGTGTGGTCAAAATAACACAAATCAGTTTAATTACTGTTTGAGTTCTTTTACTTACTAATCAAGATATTTCATGTTACTCAAGATGTTACTTACTTATATTCCTCAAAATATTTTAATTCTTCTACTTGCTACTTTGAAATATTTTACTAAGTACTCAAATAAGTTTAATTCCTATAAGAATTAATTTGACCATACCCGGACGATCTGCCTTTTATATATTACACACAGTCAATAAACAATCTTCCAATACTAGAGTTAATATTTTTACCTCTCAATAACTCCAATGAACTCTTTAAATTTATTCTTAGTTTCATAAGTTTGAAGCATCAAAAACTATCTAAATATAAATTATGATATAAATATACAAAATCTCATACACAAAAAAAGGCTGTACCTTTAACACAGGAGAAGGAAATCGGTAGCGTTGCTCACATTCCCCGGAAAGAACATCCCAAATACAAACATTGTTATCGGTTGATGCACTAAGCAATTTGTGTCCATCTCGTGACCAACTGAAAAAGATTAAATTTATTTGTAATGCCATAAAAATAAAAAATAATTAAGTTTTTTACAACTAATATATCAAATTTAATTATATATTTTCACTTATGTAGCGGAATTTTGAAATACTTCTGTCCATTTCACGAAATCTTTGGATGATTGCAAAATATTGCAGTATATTCATGAACTCTTTTTATAATTTTCAAATAACATTTCCAAAAGGTTTTGAGAGATTACAGAACAAAAACATTTCAATTTTAATCAATGAGATTCTTGCAGATGCAAAAAAAAAAATTAAATCTATAAACAATGGAGAGAAGATGTTTTAAAATTCCAATATTTACTTGTTTAAAAAAAGAACTAATAAAAATTTAAATCTCAATAATTAAAAATACCTTAAAAGTATAATTATGCGTGATCATGGTAAATAGTCAAGATATTTCTTTAGTTATTGGGGGAAAAAGGATCAAAACATGGTACTAAATGTATACCTCCACTACCTGCCAAATTGGCAAATCGTAACATGGACATTTAGATTGATCGTGTAGAGACAATACTGAAGGATCACTGTGAAAATTTGAAAAACGAATCATTTAAAAAATTTTAAATGGAGGGAGTATTAAAAAAGTGATGGGGAGACTGTGAGTGCAATGTCGCATCTTGAGGCAAATATCAAAATAATGGCTAAACAAATTTTCTGCATATTACGAATTGAGACATTTCACAAGATCCTAACTGTTTAGGATCTCATTTATTCATGATTGAATCAGTCTGGCTTTTGGATGACAACTGATATTCTGACTGACCATGTGCTGACCCTTTATGAAGAAAAGTCAATCATTGTTTTTGGTTATAACCTGACACAATAAATTGTTTTATATTTACACAAATTTAGATCCTGAACTCGAGTGAAAAGAATTTGTTAGAGGTCTGTTTGTTTTTTTAGCAAATTGAACCCAATTAAAGCATAGGTTGTAAAAGACAATAAACTTATGGTAAAGCATTTCCTCTGTCAGGGCTAAAAACATACAAGCTAATTTTATTAGTCAAATTTAAATCTTACATACTCAACTTACATGCTTGATATAAACACATCACTCAGTACAGTAATTATTTAAATCAAAACAATTCGGTGAATTCAACAAGTGCTATATGAATAAGAATTGTAAGAAACCATAATAATAATTAAAAAAAAAAAATTATACAAATTTTAAAAAACCAACATAACAATTATATTTTCTGAATCAAAAACCAATAAAGCAGTTAAAATTTGTTATTAGTGTCCGTATTAATAATATCAAAATATTTAGAAAACATCCTCCATTTGAAACAATTTGGTCCTAACAAAGAAAAAATCAAAATTTCAGGCCAAAATTATTTTCCTCATTCCATAATATGAGTTATGTTAAACAAACAATTGAAAAAATTGATGGGTATAAATGGCATAAAACAATGTAATTTCCAAGATATTGTTTTAAATCTAAAAAATTGAAAATTTATTCTGAAATCATTCGTTCAAACTAAAAATTTAAATACATAACTAGTACTAGCCTGAATAGCCAGAGATGAGCCAAGACCTATAAGTAAAGAAGCAAACAAACATATCAAGTGTGTAATTTAGCAACTTTTGCTAAAAGAAAACAATAACAGTTAAAAGAATTGCACACTTTGATCAATATTTTTATAAATAAATTTACCTGATTGAACAAACTGGGTGCATATGCGCAGTTATAATCTTAGCGATTCCTCTAGTAAGGAAATCCCAAATGACAATTCTTCCATCATTACAACCTACAGCCAAAAGAGTTCCTCTTTTATTGAATGCACAAGTAACTGCTAGGGATATGCAGTCTAAAGTACCATCAAACTCCTAAACATTTCAATTAATACCAATAAATAATTATGCAAAAGTCAGCATATACACAATAACACTAAAATACAGAAAAAGACTTACTTCAGGATAGTTCTGACCAAATGATTCTGCAAACAAAGAGAACAAAAGAAATATAAACAATTTTAATATATGAAATCATTAATGTTTTAATTTCCAAAATCATTAAATAGTACTAACCTAATAGTTCCAAATTCATGATTTTCAAATAGCGTTTGACTTGGTTTCAAGGCAATGGACGTTATAACAAAGACATTCTGATTTACAACAAGGATTAAAGTGCCTCCACTTCTAAACTACCCCAAGCAGGTAGAACTGTAAACATCTTCGAGGTTTCAGTTTTGTAAACACAATCCAAAGAAGTATAAAAAAATCTTCGATAGAGGTTGTCAGTTTAGTTCTGAAAAGTGACGTCAGAGCTCTCTCCAAGTGAATCAGATGTTGAAGAAATTAGAACTTTAATTTTTATTTAAAGTAATCATTAGAGGTATTCATGATCTTTAGTTTAACATGTTAGAGCGTGTAAAATGGAAAAATGTATGTTAAATGGAGAAATATTTCCTTCTTTTACCATGTAAAAAATATATAACATATAACATGGCTGAGAGTCAGTTACTAGGTCTGTTATAGGCCACTGTACTAAAACTCATAATTAAAAAGAAATAAAGTCAAATCCACAGAATTGTTTGCTAGCATTTTTGTTAATTTACCATTTTGTAGAAATGTAAAATTGATTTATTTTATCGAAGTAGTAGTGTTAATTAGTTTATTATTTAAAAAATGTAGCATCCAACAAGATATTGATTTAATATAATTTTAAAATAACGTCCAATCCGCGAAAAAAAATTATAATTCTTAAATTCTTTTCTGACTGGACAGGAATATTGTGACGTCAGTTGTCGCTAGGAGAGCTTTGTTTTTGTTTGTTCTTTGACCAATGTTTCTAGAAAATGGGGTGTTATCTTGGGGTGGATCCACATGTTGGCCGCTCGCCATGGATCGGAGGCTCGTACAAATGCTCGGCAAACAAAGAGCGGGCCATCCACATGTCAGTGTTATTCAGAGAGGCAAGCATGGCGGACATACTAGTGGTTTCAGCCATTGCACTTGGATTGTATTATTTTTATTACAAAAAAAGAAAATTAAAGGAAAATAAATAAGATTAAATTTAAAACTTATTATAAAAATTAACTACAACCTCCTAACAGTTCTCAGTTGCAGCTAGACATAGAACAATGGTGGAGATGCTACACGAGCGCCCTCACGAACCCCTTTGATCTGTGTCCAAAAACCGACTTAAATTAAATAGAGAATGACGTCATGCAACAGACCAGCTGATCTCGCCACTGTTTTATTTGTTGTCGTATTAGGTTACTTGCTCGTAGTTTTTGTTTTGATTGTGTTAGTATTGTTTTGGATGTTTTTATAAATAATAAAGTAATGGGTGACAATAATAATAGTGAATCGAAACAGAAGTAAACAATGACATGAAGTTTTGGAAGGGAAGGTTATAAAACAAGTTGCTCAGAAAATCCCCTAGAACCTCTTATGCATTCAACATGACTTTAAATAGGGCTGCTCACAATCCTATACTTATAACATTTAATATAGTAAAACATTTTACATTTAACACAACATCATGAATACCCTTATTAATATGGACAGGGTTGTGGTAAAAAGAGAAACATAAATAGTTAACTACTATTTATTTTTATATTAGGAGTACTAATGATCTATAGTTTAACATGTTAAATAAAAAAACTCATGTTAAATGGAGAAATATTTCCTTCTTTTACCATGTTAAAACAATATGACATATAACAAGAGGGGTATTCAAAATGTTGTGTTAAATATAAAATGTTATAATTTCAAGTCATGTTAAAGGTTAACTACATAAGAGCTCCTAGCGGATTTTCTGAGCAACTTGCTTTATGTTTAAGTTATTGTATAAGTTTGGCTACTGAATGTCTTGTTGATCTTCTGACTTGTGGGGAAAAGAATCAAGATGAGCTAATTGACAACTGCCATTACACTATTATTATTGTCATCCATTGCTTTATTATATTTATAAACTTCCAAAACAATACTAATACACAATCAAACCACAAACTACTAGCTAAATCAATAGAACTTTAAGATATACAATCTGAAACAAGAGTTATTGAATCCGAAAGTTGCGATTATTTGGATGAATCCTTTAATTAATTAAAACACAGAGAGCACAAAAATTTGCCTGTTGGTCATTCTAAAATAATACTAACTGAAAGTAGACGTGTGGACGCAGCACAAACCTTTGGTTTGTGACCAAAGGCTGACACCCAACGTGGCCACTAATTCTGGCCAACTTGTCCTAGCCAATCCAAATAACTCATCCACACCACATCCCAAATGTATCTCCTATCGCCGATTATGAAAACAATTCCTATTAATTTATTCCCGTTGACACAAGGCTAATTCCTATTTTTTGTACTCGCTTTTTGATGGTTTAAGAATTCCTGAGTGTGGATTCTTGTAGGTAAAATACCCCTTCGATCTCCTAATTTTCCTCATCTTCAGGAAAGGATTCAAAAATTAACGAGGGAACAACCACCCAGACCCCCTTACCCTAAAGAACCCCAGCTGAAATAAATTATATTATCATCAATTATATTGGTAATTTACTGTTACATTCGAATATCCCACGAAATAATAAACAAATAAGTTCATTCGTGTTGAAAATGAAGAGTGGATGGAGCTAAGTTAGTACCAATTTATTTCCAAAATATTTATTAAACAGTCAACATTCTCTCTCCGCTCTCAGTTTCCTTATCCACTTTATCTAACTCAAACCATTTACTCGCTATTAATTGTCAACAAGCTGATAATTACGTAAATATATGGTATGAGAATCTAAAAAAAAAGTCAAATTAGTTTAATCTATCACATCTTTCGCCCATTTTACTCGCTTATAGTTTTTATTGCAGAAAAAAGAAAAGTCTAGCTCTACCTCTCGAAGGCAGGTAAATGGGAGAAGAAAATTCACCTCTCAAAATTTTTGATGGCATAATAGTAATAATAGACGGGAAGAAAAAAAGGCAGTTATTACACCCCAATTTTTTATTACTTTAATGAAAACTATGTATAATTACTAGTCAAAACTGATGAGTCTGCCAAGTATAAGTAGGGGGAATGAAAAATGGTGACTGTTCCAAAACCTTAAAAAACGTTATTTTTTCATTCGGAGCTCTATATCTTAAAAACTACCTACAACACAAGAAAATTTAAAAGAACATCATTTAAAGGAGAGTAAATTTGTTGAAATATGAGCCCTAATCGAGCTATTTACGTCCAATAGTTCTCGAGATATAGCTTTCTAAAAAGCAACATTTCTTAAAAATCTACTGAAAGATTAGTAGTTACTTAATTTATTTTGAGAAATCTATATCTCAGGAACTCTGTGACGTATATATGCCTATTAGTACTCAAATTAAAGCTAGTTTAACATACAATAAAGTAGTTTATGATCTTTACCTTCGTAGGAATAGTAGTTTCAATTTTCTAAAATAAATTGATTTATTATTGTTAGGACAATAAGTTTGAGTTTTGAAAAACTTTATTTCAGAAACCATAGAACGTACAGATGTCTGTCAGCACTCAAATTAGAGCTATTTAAATTTACTATAAGTTTATAACGTTTATTTTTGCAGTAGTTTTTATGAAATTTGACAAAATCAATTCACAAACCGTTAATTTCTAGTTGTTCGTATAACATTTGATATTTGAAAAAATATATCTCTAGATCCATAAGATGCACATATGTCTGCAAGCACTCAAAATAAAGGAAATTTAACTTACTATAAAGTAGTTTATGACACTTATCTTCGTAGGGGTAGTAATTTTTATGATATTCGCATATGAATATAAATTGGACAAATGAAAATTTGTCCGAACAACTATAAATCAATTTATTTTTAACAAATACCATGAAAACTACTACTCTAAGACGATAAACGTCATAAACTATAGTACATTAAACTAGCTTTAATTTGAGTGCTAATCTGTGCGTCGAATGGTTTTTGAGATATAGATTTTTCAAAATAAATTCACTAACTACTGATCTTTCAGTACGTTCTGTACAACATTTTTATGAAATATTGCTTTTTAGAAAGCTATATCTCGACAACTATTGAACGTAAATAGCTCTATTAGGGCTTATAGTTTAGCAAATTTACTCTACTTTAGATTTTCTATTGTTGTTGGTAGTTTTTAAGATACAGAGCTCATAATGAAAAATTATTTTTAACGTTTTTAAAAAACTGCCATTTTTTATTCCCCTAACTATACTTGGCAGACTCTTCAATTTTGACTAGTAATTATACATAGTTTTTATTAAAGTAATAAAAAATTGAGGTGAAATAAGTGACTTTTTTCTCCTCTTGTACTTCAACTTTTCTCTTCCTGAGCATTCTGGTAGGTAATTCACGCATTTTTTTGTTTATATTTGGGTCAATGGGAAAAATTAAGAGTTAGGCAGTGATTGAGGAAAAAAGAAAAAAATCAGTCTGGGAAGGAAATATGTATAAGAAACCAGGGTGGAAACGCCAGATGGCTTACCCATCTCAAACCTAATTCTCTAGAGACACATTGTAATTTACTTTTTACATATAAATGAACAACATAAGTTAGATGAGCAAAATGATTACCTAATATAAATATTAAAAGTGGAAGCAATTGAAATATCACCAATTACTGAATGGAGGGGAGACTTTCTCATCTAGACAATACAATGTAACCTTCATATAAAGACCATTCATAACCAAGACTCTTGTTGTACTAAAAACTACTACTAAGTAGTAGCAATCCTAATTCAGGATGTCATCATCTTGAATATGAGTCAGTATGATTTTCCACTTGATACCTGGAAGATGATTGATAACAAAATTAAACAAAGTTATCTATTATAAATAGTAATGCCACTAACTCAGCTGTCTGTTGGATAAAACTTCACAGAAAGAAAACAAATCATTAGTATAATACTATCTTTATTACTGAGTAAGTTCATGATGTATTTAATATCATTATTATAATTTTTAATTATGTATTATTTTTTCTGATAAAGTTTTTAGTTTATTACACAACTGGAAAATTATAACTTATCTTATTGGATGTCAGGATATGTTCTTGGTGGCAGTCAATAAAGGTATAAAATAACAGAAACACCATTTATTAGCTGATAAATTTCATGAGTAACTAATAAATAGTTTTTATGATATTTTTGTTCTTTTCTTGATCGCCTGCAGGATCATCTTTCTTCAATTTATTACACTAATCTTTGTTCGTAGTTCAAGTTTTAAAAATGTCCGTGAATATGTAATAATACTTATTTCAATTATATAAAAAGAAGATGAAGATGATCCGGTAATAAAAGCTATTCTGAGCCAAAGTTTTGCCCCACTTTGCAGGACTTCCAAAGGTCTAAGAAGATACAAACAACTTTTTAGCCCTGAGGAGGCCATGCAAAGCGGGGCGAAACTTTGGTTCATAATAAATTTACAATACACGGTCAATCAACGATCTTCCATTATTGTAATTATATCACTACTTTATTTTGATTTTGGCACTGCTTAAAAAAGAAAGGATTTACTTTTATTTTATATTTAGCGGTACTTCAAAGAGAGTACTGTGAACTTAGATTTCTTTCTATTCTTGGATCACCCTTTGGACTATCCCTGTTTGTTAAAATTTAAAATGTAACCAATAGTCCATGTTACAATCTTAGGAATGTATCCAATGCCAAATAATATATATATATATATATGTTATACCTCTATCAAAGAAAAGTAGTGAGATTTTAAGAATCTTGTGGTTATCTTGAAATTTGATTATTTCAAGTTTTTAGCCATTATTCTTATACACACATCCATGATAGCAATGAATTACTTTAAGAGAAAAAGATGGTCAGAGAGGTGAGCTCAGTTATGAAGAACACTACTGAATAAGAAGATGGTTGGGTGTGTGGTGAGTAAAGAATGCAAATAAGTAAAGACTTATTTATTAGTGCCAACGTTTTGGCCGAAATTTCAAGCCTTCATCAGAGCTCAGAACAAAAACAAGATAACTATCATAATGAATAAAATGAATTACAGAATGATTAGAAGATAAGAAAATCTAGTTAGTAAATATATGTTTAAATTGAAAATTATTTAAAAAAAAGTGTTGGAAAAAGTGAGAAATATAAATGTATATATTTTTTATCACTATATTTTCAATAATTTTCATTATGTACCTATGTTTACTAACTAAATTTTCATATGTAATTTATTATTTGTTCTTTTCTCTTACTTAATTTTAATATTACTCATCTCATACAGCATTTATCTTCTTATAATACTTAAACTATACATATCTTTCAACACTATTTATGTTCCATAATTTTAATTATTTTATTATTTTCCAATCAATCTGAGTTCCTTTTATTCATTATGGTTTTATTTTATTTTTTTGTATTTAGCCCTGAAGGCTTGAAATTATGGCCAAAGTGTTTGCAATAATAAGTAAGTTTAATAAGTCTTTACTTATTTGTGTTCTTCCCTGACCACACCTCAAATTATCTTCTTATTGATATATATCCACAATCAACTATTAACTCACCATGAAGAACACTAATATGTGGTACTTATTATGTTGACTGAACATTTCGGCCTGAATTTCAGGGCTAAATACAAAAATGATAATCTGATGTTGTTAAAATAAAAATATATTACCAGTGACATGGTGAGAGGGATGCACTGGGATCCTAAAGAGCTGCTTTACCTCTCACATGTGGGAGATAGAGTGGTCTCAGGGATCTTCAGGTTGATTGTGTAAATATTGTATATAAAGTGTAAATGCGACTGGTGATTATTTTATTTCTTTATTTTTTCTTGTATATAGTTTGATTATGCTTATTTTATTTATCCTTTTGTTTGTATATATTTAAACAGAATTTTTTTCATTTATTTATTTATTTTCATTCTTATATTATTTTATTTTAGTATGAATGTAATCAGTTATCATTATTACTTATTGCCCAACAACCTTGTGGCAGATTGTAGTATTTATCAATAAATAAAAAGTTCAGTGAAAATAAAAATAAAACAGTCTAACAAGATAAATATTATAATAAACGGAGTGAAAATATAAAATAAGAAAAAATTAAAATTATATCGTATTCTATGGTCTATTATAAAGTCATTGTACTTTAATACTAAAAAATTACAGAATAATATGAAATCCAATATTTAATGAGACTTATTTTTCCAGTTTATGGTGTAATAATATTTTTTAGCAGTTTAATTTAATAAATTGATGTCATATTAATCTTTTGTTAGGTTGCCAATTGATGGTGTAAGAAGGTGTTAAAATTGAAAACATTAACAAAGATGGATTCAGGAGCTTTCGTTAATTTTTGTGGTTCACCATTTTGGGTATGTGATAATGGTGTATGATTTGCTTTCTTTAAATGTAAAATATGTAAATAAGATATTTTATTGAATATTAATTATCATTTCATTACTGTGCAGAACTAAGAATAAATATTATTAAAGGATAACATTGTATAGGAAATAGTTAAGCAAAGAATCACAAAATATTAAAAAAAAAAAAAAAATATATACTTATTTAGTCTTTCAATAATAATTTTCTCTATTTTGTGATCAAATATGTTTTATTTGACATATTAATGATCTAAGTGTGCAAAATATATATAAGAAAGACTAAGAAATTTACCATGGCTATAAGTAAAATTAGTATTGTTGAAATTGAATGTCCTTTTCTTCATGATTATGAAGAAATCATTATATTGAAATATTATGGTATTTTAAAAAACATTTTTGTGTTTCTTAGGTTAACAACTTAACATGGAATACCGACTCTCCGAAGTTTACTCCATGCTGGGGAAAAACTGTTCCGATTTGGATTCCATGTGCATTCCTATGGCTGTTTTCAATTTATGATATATATAGTATGCGCTCCAGTAAAAAAAGAAACATTCCATGGAATTGGAGAAACAATACTAAACTTGTATGTTGAAGCATTTTCAAATTTATGTTTTCTTTTCAACTGACAAACATCAAATATTTTAAAATTAATTATTTAATGTATTTCTTTATACAGTGAGTTCTTGAAACATTAGTATTATTGTGTTAGTAGTGACTAACTGCCTTGATGATTTAAAATGTTACAAATTTACTTATATTATTTATTTTTTTGAATCATGTTATGTTTATATGATTCACTGTGTGTGAACTTAAAGGAGGTAGTCATTGACAAGAAAAACAAAAATAACCTTCTACTATTTATGACATCATTTTAATTTTGAAAAGTCCCTTTGTTCATTGGTTACATTTCTACCCGCCATAACAACTTTGATGAAGACCTACATTCAAGTCGAAACGTCAGCAATCAACAAATAGTTAAAAACTAGTTTTGTCCTTCTTGACTGTCCTGGCCATCTCCTCCATATTTATTTTTTGTTTTTAAAATTTAAATTGTATTTGTATTTTGTAAATTGTTTTGAAATTTTTTTCAACTTCTCTCATTTTATTTATTAGAATTTTCATTTAAGTAGTGGGTTTTCTTAACCTGAATCACTTCTCTGATATTTAGGTTATTAGATGACAGAAAAAAAAAATTCAAATAATGTCAATATTATTATTAGTCAATTCAGAAATCCAATCATAAATGTTTTAATTGAAGGGATAAGTGAATGAAGGAGCTATGTAACATTTTTTGATTTTTTGAATCTTCAGTTTGGATGAAGGGGGTAGGTGCCCATCTAGCTAGTGTGAGGTAGAAATGGGCAAAAATTAGCTATGGATGAAACTAATAGCTTAAATTGCCATGGCAACGATATTTATTTATCAATAGTTCATTCATGAATAAGGGTCGTATCCATGGCAACTTTATCTATTAGTTTCAACTATAGCTATTTTTTGTCAAACTCTGGGTGTGAGGTACACAAACCTCAAAATCCAATTAATAACTGAGATAGATTTATTAATTATTAGATTAACTGAGATGTAGAAGGGGCTATGTACATTTCAAAACATAATAAGCTCCAAAAAAAAAAAATTGAACCTTGTTTTCTTAAAATTTACTATTTGTTATATAACCCCTTCAATTAATATAGTGTAATAATTTTAAAAAATATTAAAAATAAAATAAAAAGAATCTGAATCGTTTTTTAAACTTTCTTCAAATATAAAAGATACTTTGGGTTCAAATTAAGAACACTAATATCAAATGGATAATAGAATTATATTTAACTTTTATAATGTAAAAGGACTCTTAATTTTATTATATAAAAAGAGAGAGACTCTTAATCTCAGGGCGTGTGATTGCTAGACAATCAGAATACAGATACAATAATTTCTCTTAATTTAAATTAAAATCTA
>NW_027110118.1:113340-135173 GCF_000696795.3 Halyomorpha halys | reverse complement strand
TGATACTTGAATCTGCTCAATGTGGCCTTGACAACATACCGCCATCTTGGTTTTTTTGTATCACGAAGTTATTATAAACAATGAAACTTGGTTAGTTTGCTTTTTGGATAAACAAAACAAATGAATATTAAAATGATACATAAAATAAAACATATTAAAACCATTTATACATCAAAATATAATATTTACTAAAAAAGAGCATATTACAATAGATACAGGATTAATTTTTAATTTTAGTTTAAAAAAATAAGATTTGTAATCTGTGTACCAACAGTAGGAAAATCCTGCCACCATGATTGTTTCATATGCCATGTCATTAAGACATAAAGAAACGACGCTAATCTAGTGATTGACACTTTTTAGCTGTTTTTTAATTAATATGTATTTTTCTGTTAAAAGAATCACGTCATGCCAAAATATTTCAACTTAAATACACTAGGCTGATCTACTCAGTGCAAATGTTATTTTAATTTATAAAATTTTTTTACTTTTCTTTGTTATTTAAGCAATTATCCATTATGAGTTATATTCCTTATCGTTCTAGCGCAGTAGCTAATTGCAAAAATACAAATACAAAGACTTCACAAATGTTGTTTATCCAAGTGCCAAAAGATGTCAAAACTAGAATAATTTGGCCATAGCTGGTTGGAATGGATCCCAAATTATTATCAAATCTAAATAATAGATTATATTTTTGTGACGATCACTTTGATGTATCATTCAAGATATGAATTCTAAGTTCATTAGAGGTTATATTCATTGCGAAAGAATATTTAAAGAAACCACTGTAATGATTTTGCCTTCCAGTTGGAAAACGATGTGGAGAATTGTATTTGAACAAAATAATGGTTTCAATGAAAAATAATAATAATAATAATAATAATAATAACAGCATACCTCCTAATATAAGGAACATTAAGAACAGTATTAGAAAAATTGTTTGAAACTGAGCATCAGAAATACATATAATATTTTTAATAAATGAACTGCAATTTAGAATATAACAGATGTTTTAATATTTCTAAACTCTGCAGGACAGAAATCCATGTATAATGCTAAAAACATTAAAGCATCGGCTCTAGGCAAATTTGTACTTTCTGCTTTCATGAAACCATATTCCATGATTGTTTTTGAAAAAAATAATGAAAATTCTTTTCACAACAAAATATTTAATAATTTAAAAAGTGTGAATCGCTAAATCAGTTTTGTTTTTTTTATGTCTAAATGACGTCACATATGAAATCACTAGTGTTTTCCTTCTGTTGTTACACAGATTTAAAATCTTAGTTCACGAAACTAATATTAAAAATTAATCCTGTATCTCAGGACTATGAATCAAAATATATATTGGGTTTCTGAATTGTATAGAAATAATATTAACATTATTTCAATTTTTTTTCTATCTCATCAAATACCCCATTATTGTATTTAAAATAATATTTTACTTTTTATAGATAATTACAGCCACAATGATTGTCCTAAATATATTTGACTTCTATAAAATTTTTAAAAGCAATGATGTGTATCCTGTTGATATAATTTCACCAATTATCAATTTAGTTTCTTTGGTGAGTAAAATTGAGTATATAGTATGAAGAATGTGTATTTTTTTTCCAATTTTATTATTTACATGATTTTTTCAGGTATTTTGTTCTATATTAGTCGTTTTTCATAGAAAGTATGGCCAGCAATCATCAGGCCTACTCTTTTTATTTTGGTTTCTTGTCATCATCTTGGGACCTTCAAGTTTCATTATTGATTTTCAAGATGTAAGTCTTTAATCTCTTTCTTTACTATCTTTATAAATACTTATTGTCTGAAACTTTTAACTTTTATGGCAAAAGTACGGTCAGTATTCACACCATTCAGAGATACATCAGCTCTATTCAACTTATGCATTATACAATCTATATAGATGTATACAGGACATGTAATATGTTTAATGAGGTGTAGATAGTTGACCGTAGATTAATGCTTAGAGAAGTATGTCGGGGGGTGCAGTCAGCAAAGAACAACATAAATAAACAAAACCATATTTATTTATTTATTATTAATTATGGTTTTGTTTATTTATGCTGTTCTTTGCTGACCGCACTCCCCGACAAACTTCTCTAAGTAATATGTTTAAGAAAGTTGACACCATTTGGAAAATATTTGTTATTATTAATATAAACTATCAGTCTCGAGCAAGGAAATAAAATATATATATATTATTATTATAATATAAAAGAGACTCTTAATCTCAGGGCGGGTTGCTAGGCAATCAGAAAACAGACACAATTATTACACTTAATTAAATTAATATCTATTTTACACATTTATATATTTTTAGGTATAACAAAACTGACCAAGTTCACAATCTTCTTTTTTCTAATGCTATATCCTATCATCAAAATGGCTTCCTTTCTTTCTATTAAAAACTATGTCTCTCTCACAACAATAAAAAAGAGCATATTACAATATATATATATATATAGTTTATTTACTGTTTGAGTTATTTTGACCATACCTTTTTTAATTAACTATCAACGATATTCCAATATAATTTTATATGTTTCTCTCTAATTTGACAAACTTTTATTTCTCACTTCATCAATGCTGAGAAGTGAAGAGAAATGGAATTTTCGTTACAGTGCCTTATGAATAATCATAATTAAAGGATCTTTTTGTTTTTTCTCGTTTTGTGTTGAGATATTCTGAAAAAGTTTTGGTCAGATATGTTCTTATGATACAATCTGGTACTCTGAAATGTTAATACTTTTCTACATTTTGTGTGTATATGTACCATATAAATAAGTATTGGCATATATTTATGAAATTACATTTTACAGGAGGAAACAAAGGTTGTGAGGATAATCTATTATTGCTTGTGTATTGCAATGTTCCTACTTAACTGTATTGCGGATTTAGCTCCACTACATTCTGATTATCCTCCAGTAATGGTAAAGTTTTATAGTTTATTTATTTTTTTTAGTTAGGAAAAAAATCTAGTCTTTCTAACTTAGAAGATTTTCTGCTTTCATTTTGCAATGAATCTAATTTAATTGTTCTTTATATAAATAACAGTTGGAATAGGTAGCTCATTGGTAAAGCAATGGACTACTAACTAAAAGAGTTCAAATCCAGCTGTGGCAGATAATTATTATCTGTTACCTTGCCGTTGAGTCAACCTTCTGTGTTTGGGAGCCCTCCGGGGTCTATCCAGCCTCATTAAGTGAGTTCCCTTAATTGGGTAAAAATCTGGAGGTTGAGTGTGGATCTGACCAAACCACCTCCTTGCACAATTGTTGGTCTAGTACAGTACTTTCTTATAAAGTAATGCACCCCTGACCCTACATGGTTTGTAGCGGTACATATTTAATTTCTTTTTTTATTTATAATTCATAAGTTGAAGTACAATACATTTATTTAAATTAGATTTCATTGTTTTGAAAGTTGTAAAAATTACTCTTTCATTATCTTTAGAAACCTAGTCCAGAAGAATCTTCTTCTTTCCTCAATAGGATAACATTCTCTTGGCTTGATACAACGATTTATCGTGGGTTCAAAAAGCCTCTCCTCGCCGATGATCTTTGGTCAGTCAGGCCTCAAGATTCTACTGCTCATGTGTTCAATATACTAGGAAGATTCTTATACCCTATCTGTTCGAAGAATAAAGAGTAAGTTTTTTAATGTTATCTATGTTATTTTTTTCTTTTTAATTACTTTTAAAATCAAAAAAGTTCATATTATATGTTTGAACGATTTACCGTATTCCTCCAAATATGCTGGAGATGGTCAGGAGTGTGGCCAAAAAAGGAACAATAAAATAATTAACAACTATTTATAATATAACAACTATTTATAATTATCTGCCAGTGTTTTGTTCCACTTTGCATGGTTTCATCAGGGCTAAAAAAGTTAAAAACAATTAAAAATATGTTAACTATGTTTGATAATAAGATGCAAAGAAGTAAACTAAGGTGTGAATAAAAATTATGTAAATATAACTCAAAAAATTATATAAAAAAGAAATAAAAATAAGTATATAAAAAAAATATTTTAAATCTAATAGGCTATGTTATTTTTTTTATTTTTTTGTCATGGATGTTTGCTTTTGGATCTAGTAGGGTGGACGATATTGTCATAGGTAACCCATTTTTCATCACCTGTTACAATCTTGTTTAAAAAAAGGCTGAATTTTTACTTTTGAGAGAGGATTTGCTGTACCACTTGTTGATTGATGTGAATTTTTCTTCAATGTTGCCTTTAAAAGTTTGTTATCAAAGTCGGAAGGATGTCCCACTCTCAGTTCATCTTTTAAGGTCATATCTCCAGAACAGAATTTTATGAACCAATTTCTAACTGCCTAATCAGTTATCAGTCCTTCACCATATATACTACATATTTTTTCAGCTGTCACCTAAGCACTATTGCCTTTTTTAAATTCACAAAGCATTATATGACAAATATGTGCTTTTTGACCCTCCATTTCAGAGGTTTAAAAAAAAAGAGCAGTTTAACGTATTATGAAATTGGTTTTTCATATTTTTCTGATTTTCTCGAAAATGGCATTAATATTTTTGATTTTACTCGTTTCCTCAATGTACAATTGAATGATCTTTAATATCAACTATCTTCCCATCTTTGAAATAGTCTGTCAGGGTTTAAAATCTGATTTTTAAACAATCTTTGTCTAAAGTATCTTTAATTTTTTTTTATTTGGAATAATTTACAATCTCACATTTTTACTAGTAATACAAAATGGAAAAATAGAGACTATGAAAGGATTTGATCACTAACTTAAGGGGGTTAGGGGAAAAATATTTTTTTCAGGTTGAAAACACATTTCAAGAAATAAGAGTAGTTCATTGTCAATTCTACTCAGTTTAAAAAATATTTTCTCAACAAACCTGCTAAATCAAAAGATCAATTATTCATTAAAGTCTGAAAACAGACTTCTGAAGGAATTCCTTATTGTGAAGTTCCTGTCGACGATTTCATTGCCCTCATTAAGCAGAGAATTAAATTGGAATGGGAACAAATGTGGGCAAATGTTACTGATAATAAATTAAGGGAAATCAGAAGTGACATCTCTCCTAGGATACCATCTACTAGTAGAAATGTGCAATCACTCAAAACTTTGCCATAAAATTTAATCAAATTTTACCACAAGTTCCCATTTTTCAATTGTTATTATATACTTCAATTCAGAAATTAAGGAAATAGTGACTAATCAAAATTTCGTGAATTAAGGCTGTAACGACCCATAAGTGGTTGATGCCTTAAAATAAAGTAAAAAAAGAGTTGTTATAAAGGCTTATTCCTTAGTGTTGGAAAGCCAAAAATTTTAAAAAAAATTATAAATATAAAGTACTTGAATTTTGAAAGGAGTATGATGAAAACAGAATGACTAACTCCATGAATCATTCTCAATATTTTAAATATTGATTCATTTACAATTTAGCAGTGAATAAATAGTTAAATTTAAATACAAGCTAACTGTTATATTTTTATATTTCTACCATACTTTTGCCAAAGAAAATTGTTAAAATTTTGGAACAAGCAATATTACTAAAAATCATTTTCTGAAAGCTGTTGAAATTGGTATTAGCCAATATATTTATTTAAAGAATTATGTGTGAAAGTATTGCCTCAGCAAATAATTTAAAAATATTTGTTCTCAAACGAGTGGGGATTAATTTCAACTCAAAGTGGAATGATAAGTGAAAGTTGTGAGACCACACTAATATTTTTAATGGTAGTATCCTTTTATATTATAATATGTAAAAAAAAAAATTATTAATTTTATAATTTTTTCCGTTATTTTGCAGATCAGCGGAAGATCAGTCTTTGAAATATCCACGAAATGGTTTTGTGAATGACAATCAAGAGAATAGAAGTTCAACAAAGAAGCCTTCCTCTATTTTACCAGTTTTATGTAAATCCTTCGGCCCAAGTTATTTAGTTGGAGCAAGCTTTAAATTGATGCGAGATGTTTTAAAATTTACAAATCCACAGCTTCTAATGTAAATATTCACTTACACTATTATTTTTTGGTAAAACGATTATAGATTGCTACAGGCAATGTAGCATACCAAAAGTGGTTAATTAGCGATGAATACTGGTTGCTGGCCTGTAATGATGTATTTGATATTTTGTTGGTATTCCATTGAGCACCATTATTTATTGTTCAGAAGTGGTAGATTGTTTTTTATTCTGATATAAAGTTGATTATAAAAGCAAACTTTATTGGATTGAAATTTTTTAAATCTTCGTAATGTTATTTTAAGTTTTATGTGTTGTTTGCACACAATTTATATTTTTTTAATACATTTAACAATAAAGAATTTATCTATTATTTAAGTGAGTATTGGTAATGTAATTAATGCAATTTAATGGTATATTGTAAGCAAGGTCATTAAGGTGTGCTGTTTGTCCGCAACAATGGCATTAAGCACTGTTTACAAAAAAGACTGGCTGCATCTGCGATGTTTATATAACCAGTTGACTCTGAGGTCTCTTAGCTGCCACCAGCTTCTGTCATACTATACATTGCTCACTGTCTGCTTATGACTGTGATTTTCTACACTCTTACTTTGTCATTGTCCGTATCATCTATATCCATAGCCTTCATCATTAACAGGTCAGACGTAATAATAAAAAAAAAAGTTATAAGCTTCAATGAGCAGGCATCAATATTTACTATTGTTGATCAAAAATTTTTTTGTTTTGTTAAGGAAAACTTTAATTTGATTTCTTTAGTTTTTTATTATCTTATTATCTCTTGTTTATTGATTATCACCAATTAAAAAGAAATAAATAGTTGTATTTAAAATATTTTATTTTACAGGTGCCTCATCGGCTTCGCTGAAGGGAACGAACCTTATTGGAGAGGCTTTTTTTATGCTGCATTACTTTTGGCCTCCAATATATTTCAAGTATTTCTTTTCACACAGTATTGTTACAAATCGGATTTAGTTGGTCTCCGAATAAAAACTGCCCTTACAATAGCAATTTATAGAAAGGTAATGTACTCGAGTATTATTGTTTTACCTGAAGAATAATTTATTGTTTTAAAGCCACCTCATTCAACTTAGTCTTTTTTAAGGAAAGCTTTAAAGAAAAAAAAAATTAGCTCAGATATAAATATTTATTTGGTGAAGCCAATAATAAGACATGAAACGTATAATAAAACAAAATATTTAAAATAAAACAATGAATATAAGTAAAAATAAATGATTTTTAGACAAAAATAACACTAGCAAAACGAATTATGAAATGAAAGAAACAAATTATCAAAATCAATAGATAAAATAAAATAATATATAACAAAATACTGGATGACAAGATGATCCACCACGATAGGTTAAAGGAAGATATTGCTGTAAAGATGTGTAGGTCATCGCTTTATCATTATAACCACTGCTGCAACTCTCAAACTGGTCAGAAGTTGGTGGGCCCACGTCTGTACGGGCTCTTTAATGCATTCCTTAATTAAATTAATTACCACAATTGTATTCATAAACGCAGTAGACTGTATTATATATTTATCACAATCAGCATTCAAGATGTACAAAAACCAAAATGGCCACACTGGCACTTAGTTAGGGCAGGCAGGTTCTGGTTGTTGTGAATGATCAAAGTTTATTTAAACCACAGGTCAACCTAATATGCAGATAGGGTTTGGTAATGCACTATAGTAGTCACAATAAACAATAAAAATGTCCAAACAAAAACATAACTTACACAAACATGGCTAGTAATGTATTGTTCTAGATGACTAATTAGCAACAACTCGACTTCAAGTCAAAGGCCAAAAACGCAGAAAATGTTTGGTTCTAAACTGCAATGTCGACTGAAACACTCGGAGTGCCCAAACTAATACATACTAAACGCAGACAGGGCTGGTTAAAAACTATTATGGCCACTAATTAGCAACAAATGATTTTTAATGTACAAGATATGGCAGAAAAGTGATGAAACTGATTTTTCACTTACCAAAGATTTTATTTTTTTCAAGTATCAATGTTATCCCCTTCAAAGTAGTTCCCTTTGGCAACTACACACCAGTGAAGACGTTGTTCCCACTGTTGGTAGCAGCACTGGAAGTCTTCAACCGGTATGGTCTTCAGCATGTCTGTTACACTCTTTTAGATGTTTTCTAAAGTCCTGAAATGACGTCCTTTGAGGATATTTTTCGGTTTAGAAAAAAGTCACAGGGACTGAGGTCAGGTGAATAGAGGGCTGGGGAACCACGGGATGCCTTTTGAGGTCAGAAATTCTGTTATGGAGAGGGAAGTGTGACATGGGATATTGTCATGATGGAGCATCCATTTGTCCGCAATGTCCGGTCTCACGTGAGTGACCCTTTTTCTGAGCCTTTCAAGTACCTTAAAAAACTTCAATATTGGGATTCAACGTATCTTAAACCATAAAGTCTCAAAATTTTAGGGGTGTTAATTTTTTTTTTTGTCTATAAAAAGTTCAGTATTAAAAATAAAATTGTGAATTTTAAAAACAGTACATAAAACAAAACAGAGGTGTGAGGAAGGTTGCTCTGTATAATATTTAATTCCTAAAAATCTTTCAGATATGTCAAGCAATACAAATTTCCAAAAACTGTAGTAAAAATCCCTTTAATAATCTAACATATAATGTGAGCATTTAGAAAGTCTTAATATTGATTTTTACAGGCTTTGAAGTTGTCAAGTTCTGCTCGAAAGACATCTACAGTTGGCGAAATTGTAAATTTAATGGCTGTTGATGCCCAAAGATTTTTTCATATACTTATTTCACTAAGTAATATGTGGTCCATCCCGCTACAGATTATATTAGCAGTTTTCTTCATATGGCAGATTTTGGGTAAGCATTAACAAATTCATAACATTATTACGGTGTAATGCAAAGAAAGAAAATGATACCTCAGATATAATAAACTATGAAAATATTTTTGTGTTGTGCTAAATATTGTGTTCTGATAAATAAATAACCTCATTTTTTGCTAAATAGTTTGTTATGTTTTATTTTATGTATCAACGTTCAATATTGTTCATTTGTTTTACTAAACCAGAAAGCAAGCTAGCCAAATATGAGTTAAAAAACATTGTTCAATGTTGTCACTCTGAAGTCAGTAGAATCACTGTCATGTTGAGAAGAAGGGTTCAAATATTTTCAAGTTTTGTTATTTTTCTATCATGATTGTATTTACAGTAAATTTAGGAAAAAATAGACCAGCAGATAGTAGCAGAATGATACTGAACTTATTATAAAAGAATCTGCACACACACAACTTTTACTTACTAGCACACTTTGATTTGAAATTAATCCTCACTAGTTTCAGAACAGAAACTATTGCAGAAAAACAAAAGTATAACATTTTGTTCTTAAGCATCCTATCAATTCTTAGTTGTTATATAATCACTATTGATAATATTAAGCATCCTATCAATGCTTAGTTGTTATATAATCACTATTGATAATATTAAGAATGATTTTATGGAGTTATCCTGTCAAATGGGAGACCTCATTTATAAGTAAAGTAAAATTAAAAGTAATTTATTCAATAACTGTGATGGCAGCTCATCCAAAGAGCAAGTTAGATGATTGGGTTGTAAAATAAGTTAATAGCGTTTTGCAATATTTCAATTTAATTCTCTCTGTGTTTATAAAATCATGTTTACTTGGTCAATAATCTTTACATATTCTAAAAAAGGATTAGTTAAGGTGCTTTTATGCATCAGTTTCAACCGAGATTCTTTATCTTGAAGTGGTATTTTGCTTGGTCAAAATGGAAGAGAAAAAATCCAATGTTAATGTTGTTTAATAAAAAGCTGAGGTTAATCACTTCCATCATTTGAAATAAATTATTATTTATTTATTCATGACAATTGTACAACGTTTCGGGACCACTGTCCCATATTCATGCACTATAAAAACCTATAACAATAATAAAATTTATATAACACCAATCTTCATCCTTATATATTTTATTTTATACAATAAAAATCACCTCATGATTTCATATGGGAAATCATGTCCACCATTTGTGCATCTTCACTTCTCTCTGGCACAGCCATCATTCTACATTTCTTACTATCTCTTTGGACCTATCTCATGTCCAGTGTGCTGTTTTGTTAACTCCCTATTTTGTATTTATTATAAACTTAGTGATTTTTTATTTTTCACATAAACTTGTTCATTTTATCTGATTTTTATGTTTTTATTTTAAGTCTATTTATAATATCTGCGTAATGTGTGTTTAAGTGTTTAGTGTCAGTTTTATAGTTTACTGTGTTTTGTATGTTTTTTGTTATGTATATAGCTTCTAGATATCTTCTGTTTTTTGTATTTTGTGCTGTATCTATTATTTTTGGGTTTTCAAAGTTGAATTCATGGTTCAAAAATTTTAAAAGAATTGACTCACCAGACTTCCTAGAGAGATAATCCAGATTAAAAAAAATTCATGTTTTGTCATTTAATGATTTTTTATTTTCGAAAAGGAAAATATGCTGCACAGACGGTTAATAAAATTTGCAGTGTGGATGGTGATGATGCCTTAGGAGAAAGCACCGTCCGTAAGTGGTTTGCTCAGTTCAGAACCGGAAATTGACTTTTGATGATGACCAAATTCAAGCATTGTCTCAGACAACCCTCAATCTACGATATGGGATATCTCAGAAACGCTTAACATATCTCATGCAAGTATCAAGTTAAGTAAAAAAGCTCAGCATTGTCTAATTGCAAAGGCAAGTTTTCCATCACGACAACACCCACCCTCACGTGTCTTTGCAGACCCGTCAGAAATTATTGGAGTCTGGCTGGGATGTGTTCTCACACCCACCCTATTTACCAGACCTTACCCTAACAGATTTTCACTTATTTCGGCCCCTTCAAAACTCTCTTAATGGGAAAAACTTTGATTCACTCGAGAACTGCAAAACGCACACAGAGGAGTTCATTGCGCAAAAATATGATAAGTTTTGTGAGGATGGAATTAAAAAATTACCTGAAAGATTGCAAAATGTAATAGATCAAAATGGGAAGGAGAGACTTTGAGATAGGGCAAAATATTTAAAAAGCCCCTGAAATTGAAAAACGGCATCAAACCCTCCACTCCCACCCTCCATGGTAGCCTTACTTATCTGTCTTTTCAAACGGACAATTTCAACGAGTAGGTTGGTCGATGAACGACATGTCACAATCTCACAAGAGGAGATCGTAGCGCTAAAAAAAAAGGCCATCCTTCCCCGCTGACCGCCCCCGTAGAGCGAGGGGCCTATATCACTTTCAAAATATTAGCTTAAAATGGGAAGGAGAGACTTTGAGATAGAGCAAAATATTTAAAAAGCTCCTGAGATGTAAAAACGGGTTATATTTAACCTATTTTACAACCCGATAGAATCATCATAAAATTTTTTATTGAAATCAGGAAGGATACACCGCAATGAATGATGGAGCATATTTGAATGCTAAAGATGGTGGTAGGTTTGACTTTTTCCATAAGTCACCCTTATATTTTTGCCTTTATACAATTGAAAAAAAAAAATTAAATGTGATCACTTTAAAATGGTTTCAAAATTGAATTATTAATACATTTTGTTTCTTTTTTAGGACCGTCTGTTTTAGCAGGCCTTGCCATATTGACTATTATGATACCTGTTAATGGCTACCTTGCTAATTTATCGAAAAAATTACAAATTAAACAAATGAAATATAAGGATGAGAGATTGAAAATCATGAACGAAATACTTTCTGGAATAAAGGTTTAACTTTCTTTAATTGTAGTTCCATCTATTATTATTTATAAATGAAGGAGATGGTCGGGAGTGCAGTAAAAGAGAACAGAAAATAGCTAAACAATATTTATTTGTTGATGTTTCACCCCATTTTGTAGAGTTTGATCAACTTAATCTAAATGCAAAATACATTGAGCGTTTCCCTTTTCGTTCCTACCACCACTTCCATCTCATCTCGAGTATACTCTCGCTCCACAAAATCAATTTACTCCCATTTTTTTTTTTCTTAAGTGTGGTAGAATGTCATTAAATAATCTTTGCTTCAAAAATTTAAATTTTTGCTTTATTTGTCTTATTTATCAATCTATCAATTATGTTGAATGTTTATTATATGTATTGTATTTGTTGAAATTTTTAGGTATTAAAGCTTTATGCTTGGGAACGTAGCTTTGAAGAACGAGTTCAAGAAATAAGAGGAAAAGAAATGAAAGTATTAAAACAAACTGCATATCTCAAGGCAGTAACATCACTGACTTGGTCGTGTACACCATTTTTTGTATGTGACATTTTTTTTTATGCTCTGTGATTTTTTATTATGTATATTTATGCATATATCTATATGTTACTGAGTGAATCTAACAGTTTTTTAAATTGTTGATGGATTATTGATATGAAATCGCCTGAGATTCTCAAGGTTTCAGATTTTTGGGGTATTCATTATCGCCAATTAAATATATTGCAACTATATTTTTTTACATGAGTATTTTTTTTTATACTGATTTGCTCAAAATTGGAGAAATGGTCCAATCCTATGATGTTTTGGATAAAAAGTACTCCTAGATTTACTTCTGATTGTGCTAGAGGGCTATTTTAGAGCTCTTTTTAAGTTTTATTGCATTTAATTTTATTTCATACGTAACATGACAACTTAAAAAAAAAAATTCAAAATTTAAAATCTTAAAACACCATTTTAGATAAAAAAAAAATTTTTTATTCTGTTATTGTTGATTTTTATTCAACTTTTATTTCACAGGTTTCACTCACTACATTTGCCACTTACGTTCTAATTGATAAAAACAACATTTTGAATGCATCAAAAGCATTTGTTTCCTTATCGCTCTTCAATATTCTACGATCACCGATGATGTTACTTCCAGATATGATTTCAAGTCTAATTCAAGTAAGTCAATACATACATATTCATAAGATATATTTAATAAGTTAAATACAGTAATAAATACTTAGATTGTGACCACCTTACAATGACATGAAGGAAATGGTTAGATGCGGTGAAAAGGAACAAAAAATAGTTTTCAACTATTTATTTGCGGGTGTTTCGTCCAACTTTGCAGCGCTTCATTAGGACTAAAAATGGGAACAAAAAAACTAAAAATATGTTGACGATGTAAGATAATAATATGACGATAAAGTAAACTAAGATGGGGTTAAAAATAATGTAGTTATAAGGGAAAAATAATATAAAAAAGAAATAAAAATAATATGTACAACAATTAGTATATATATATTGTAATATTCAAAAATTATTCAAAATAAAATAAAAAGAATTTTAATCATTTTAAACTAATTTCAAATATAAAAGAGATAGCTTGGGTTTAAATTAAAAAGTTTAATATTTAACAGATAATAGAATTTCATTTAAATTTTATAACATAAGAGACTTTTCTCAGGGCGGGTTTCCTACCGCCATCTTTCTTGTTTTGTAAAGCCTATTTATTTTAGACAATGAAAACTGGTTAGCTTGCTTCTTGAGCCAAAACAATACCGAAACAACATACATAAAATAAAAACATAACTAAAATCATTAATCTAATTCATTAAAAAAGAGCATATTACAATATATAAAATAAAGAAAATAGAGTATTAGATTTTTAATGAACAGGATTAAAAAATTTAAATTTTTTATGTATACTTATTGTTGTATATCTTATTTTGATTTCTTTTTGTTCACTTTTATATTATTTTTCATTTATATTTACATCACTAACTGTATTGTCTTATTAATGTTGGCAACGTATTTTTAGTTGTTTTGTTTCTTTTTTAGCCCTGATGAAGCTCTGCAAAGTGGGGCGAAACATTAGCAAATAAATAGTTGAAAAATATTTTTTGTTTCTTTTTTACTCCGCTTATCTCCTTCATATTCTGTTATGGTCAATCATTTTTATGTATAATGCAGCTATTCATTATAATTATTACCTACAACCCATCTAGTCTTATCATAATTTATATCTCAATATTTCTTAGAACATTACTTGACGGTTTATACTTGATGAAGGAAGGTGTTTAAAAAAGGTAGCTCAAATAGAGCAAAACGTTTTTATTAATAAATAATTTTAATTGTTTAATTTTAAACTATATAAATAGTTTAATTTTAATCAGACTGAGATTAACCACCGTATAACAAGCACAAACAGAGCCTTCTACTCTCTTTCAAGAATACTGAAATCCTGAAAAATCTGATGCTAAGGGTGTAAAATGCAATGATAAAGCCAGCTACTGTTGCAAAACCTGCGCTCTGATAGGTACCCTAGAAAGCAAAATCGAGAGATTTGAACAGAAAATCCTCCCTACAATTAATGGAGCGGTCTGGGATAAGAGCCTTAGCATATGGAGGAGAGGAACTAACTGTGAACTGCTTGCAGTCTGGTCAGTCATTATCTCATGATATGAAGGCAAGGAGGTAATATGGGCGGGACATGTGGCTTGAAGCAATCCATCAGGAGACCTACACAACAATGAATGCCACTATAGTTGGCAAGGGACCATGTGGGAGGCCAAAAACCAGATGGATAGACAGCATTAACAAAGATGAGAAAGATCTGCATGCAGCAAACGGGAAAGCAGTAGGCCAAGACAGGCTGGCATGGAGAAGGCTGGTTCGTTCGGCCAAAAATCTACAAGGTCTGTTGAGCCAACCGAAAAAAAAGTTTAATTTTAATAGTTTTGTACTTTTTTGAGCTACCTTTCTTGACTGCTACCTGAAACATTTTCCTTCCTGAATATATACATTTTAGAAGTTAGACATAGTGTATATTTATACATCCATATAATTAATTAGGAATATTTTCATTTCTATTTTCAAATTTTGTATGTTTGTATTTATTAAAGATCATAGTGTCAGTGAAGAGAATAGATAAGTTTCTGAACAATGAAGAGTTAGATCCAGAAATTGTTAATAATGATGATAAAGAGAGTAAGTCTTCAAAAGTTTTGTTATAAAAATTTTTTTTCAAAATTATTCTAATTTATTTTCCTCTAGCTTTTTAATGTGTTTTTCTTTTAGTAAATCCATTGATAATTGAAAATGGTACTTTCTCATGGACAAATCAAGAAGAACCTACTCTCAAAAATATAAACATAAGAGTGAAAGAAGGTTCCTTGGTTGCTGTGATTGGTGACGTAGGGTCGGGTAAATCATCTTTGATATCTGCATTTCTCGGAGAGATGTATAAGCTCGATGGAAGAGTCAATGTGAGGGTATGTTACTGTAAATGTCTGATGTGCTTCTTTTGTGGTATACTTTTGTCGATATATAATTTAAGGTATATAATGTAATATTCAAGATTTATAAAAATAATAATATGGAATTTATTTAAAATATAGTTTTGATAATTACAAGGTTTAAATGAATAAATTAAATATTAAATAGATATGAGAATTATTAATTCATATTAAATTATTAAACATTATTGACTTTATCTCAGAGTGGGTTTTCCAGATAATCAGAACACAATGACTTAAAAGAATTATTAGCTACTTTTACAAACATACTTAAATCCTATGCTGAACGAAACTAACCAATTATACAGTCTTCTTAGATGACTGGTGATCTCTTCTTTCTAAATATCTACCACAGACAGTAGACAAAAAGATGGTATGTATCTCTGATTCCAGGACACTCCTACTCTCCCGCCATCCAAACAAACAAGTATCTTTCACAGCCTTCAATAATTGATGTAAACATCATTTGAGGCACAATGGTTTTGATATTTGTCTATGACTTTCTGTATGTAGAATTTTCATTAATACTTAATTTCCTCTTATATTTTTACTTAAATTTACTGTAAATACAATTATGATAGGAAAACAACTAAAGTTTAAAATATTTGAATCTGCTCAGCATGGGAGCGATTGTACCAACTTCGGAATGGAACCGCCATCTCAACCGCTTTGAACGATGTTTTTTACTCTATATTTGCCTTATCAAAATTGATTAGCTTGCTTTTTGGTTTAATAAAACAAATGAACAATATTGAAAGTTGGTATATAAAATAAAACTATTTATATATAAAAAATAACTATTTATAAAAAAACAGGATAATACAATCGATATTACTAAATTTATGGATCATATATAAGAAAAGCTTAGACTATAAAAAAATGTCATGAATATTATTTGGTCTCAACTCATATTAAATAAGGTGCCTGTTGAGGAGTTCTTTTGATAACAAAAATGTACCTAAGAAGAACTTTGCCCTATCTCGGCCTGTGCTGGTAATGTGAAAAAAAAAATGTAATTCTGAATTAAAGAAATATTGTAATAAATAAAACGGCTTTTATAGAAAACTTCTTGATACTTATTTTTAAAAAAAAAAATTAGAAAAAAATACAATCTTATTACATAAAAATATACTTTATACATCTAAGCAAAAAAAAACAAACAAATTGGGACTTATCATAAATCAAACAATGAAAAAAAAAAATTGTATGTCTAATTACAAGCTTCTTAATCTTCTGAAGATTAAAAGAAACTATTGAAGATAAATACCCTAACCTTATTAGCACTTTTCTTCCAAAGGTTGAAGGACCTCATTTTTAAATAATTTATGAATTAAAAAGAATGTTGTAATTATTATTTTAGTAGTTTATTGCTCAACTTATGGATTTTATAAGGATGTTTTTAGTCAAAGTAAGACAAGTGATAATTATTTTTCTTTTTTATTCGTTGAATTATTTATTTATTTTATTTTTTCAAGGGATCTATAGCGTACGTATCACAACTTTCATGGATACAGAACTGTTCTCTTCAAGACAATATATTATTTGGAACTGCCATGGATAAGAAAGAATATGACAAAGTTATTAAAGCTTGTGCTTTGAAACAGGATTTGAAGATTTTTCCCAATGGTGATCAGACTGAAATTGGCGAAAGAGTAAGTTTATTTCAAAACCATCGTTCATAATGCTAATTAAAATGTTTTTGTTTTTTTTATTATTTATTTTTGTATTTATATAATTTGTTTTTGAAAAATCAAATCAAAAATAATAGAATCCTTCCTGGTCAATCTGGTGGGCGACAATCCAATATCACATTTATTTAAAATAGGAAAATGAGACTTAAGTTAATTGAATCGAGCAGGGCCATCTGTAGTTCAGGTGGTTGAGGCATGGGTTTTTATGGCCTGAGAACTGGGGCGGTGCTGGTTCTAATACGGCCTGGGGTAGGGGTCGACTTTTTTCGTTTCTGTGGCAGCCCCCCGAAATGAAAACTTGACCCCTCACCAAGGCTAGAATAAGTTGGTCACCTGTAGATAAACTCCTCCCCTTCCCAGAAATGACCAAGAAGGGGGTCAAAAAAAGTTAAATTGAGCAACCTTGAAAAAGAGACTAAAGTTGAAAAATTGCGTGAAATGGACATGTATACTTTTAAAATTATTCTAAAAAGTAATAACAAATAAAAAGGTTTTTCATGGGAACCTTCACAGAATACTTAAGATTGCAAAATGAGATAAATCCACATTTGAATTTTTTTCTGAAAACCGCAAAATATGCTTAGTTTAGACCATTGCTACTATAATGATTAGATCAGTAGTTCTTAAACTACACCAAAAATAGATTTGTAAGCAAATTTTTAGCTTTTACAAATACTAAATTTAAATAATGTATTTCTTCCAATTTGCAATGGAAAGTGAAAATAAGACAAAAACTCGAAGACAATTAACACCATTTATTATCTTAATCAATTACATTATTATTTAGCAATTATGTCAAAAAAAATAAATACATTAAGAAATTAATTGCTTGTAATTTCTCAAGATTTCTTTTGTAAAACAAGTTCCAGAAAAGTATTAGAAAAATGTTGATTCCTGTTATATCATACATACTTCTTTAATTACTTGTACCAGAAGGATTTTTCTTGAAGTTCTTTATATTTTGGCTTTACTTCTCTTTCAAAGCGAAAGTGAAGCCAAAAGGATCACGCCCTTGGGGCTTAGGTTTAAGTTAAGGTTATATGAATGTCCACCATTGTAATCTAAACTGAAACAGAAGACAGCCAGTGATTGGCTCATATTCTTCCCCTACTCTGAAACGCCCTTGGGTCCTACATAACTTTTCCTTCTAACTTGTCCCCTCCATTAGTTTAATAAATCTCCAGACTAAGCTTTCAAAGTAAATCTATCTTGTCCTTCACAGTTATCTGACTGGAAGATTATTTATTCCTCATTCAGTTGGAGTTTAATTTACATTATACCTTCCTTCAAGAATCAAGTGAAATCTTGGGCTTAAGAAGTGATATAAGAGAGATTTTTTTTCATATTTTTAAGTTTTAATTATTACAAAAATTAAATTAAGATTTCCAACATTGTTTACAGGGTGTCAACCTCAGCGGTGGACAGAAACAGAGGCTAAGTTTGGCAAGAGCTGTTTACTCTAATAGAGACATCTACTTATTTGATGATCCGTTGAGTGCTGTTGATAGTCACGTCGGGAAGCACTTATTTGAACAAGTTATCAGCTCTAGTGGGCTACTTCGAAATAAGGTGAAACAAAATATTGAATACCATCAATGTTCAACATTTCTATAGGGCTGCCCATAGCTCAGTGGTTAAGACAGTCTTACCAATTTGATGTTTATTGGCGGTGCCGGCTCGAATCCGGCCTGGGATGTTGACTTTTTTCATTGCGTGGTGGTCCCACAAAATGAAGAACTTTGACCCCCAACCATGGTTATAGGCAGTATAGGACTCCAATGAGAGTCTTGGCCAAAAAAAAAAAAAAACTTTCTATAATGCACTTTTAGATTTTTATTTTAATGTAAAATTTATTTGCTGTAGATAAGTATTCGATACCTTCTTCTTCTATTAAAGCTTTGGCCAATACAGAAACTTGACTTTCGACTTTGCTTCTTATTTCAGTTTATCCCAATCTGTTGATTTTCGTCTTCTTGTGTCTATCAATTTCTATAATACAATACCTTGTTCATTCTTTTATGAAAGTTTTTCCTAACTAGATTAACCAACCCAAGGATCGGTATTGGTTGACATTGTTCGAGTTTTGGATTTTGAGTTTCTGAAAAATCAGTACTTCGCATTAAAATCTGAAAAAAAAGTACAACATAGCCTCATCAATGTAGTATTTAAAAAGCATTTTTACAGGTCAAGCATAGTTTGCATGGACAATCAAATCATGAAGTGTTGCCAACCAGCCCCATCTCTCCTACTGATTTAATATATATAGTTGTGTTTCTTTCAGGGTTATTTTATTTTTTTTTTCAATTTTCATACTTCAATAAGTATAGAGCATCTAAGTTGAGTTTGCTTGTGGGTAAAGGGAGGGGAGAGATGCACAGTGGCAAATGTTCCCCCGCTATCCTCCACTTTCTCTCCACTAGGTCTTTTCCAACAACCACTTCTGACTGTCTGGAACTATAAGGAGCATGCATAGTACGTGTTTTTCCCTGCCAAATCCTGTACAGTGCTACAGATATGTACATGCTCCATACAGTTTTGGATAGTCAGAAGTGGTTGTTGGAACAGACCTACTCAGTTGACTAAACTATCTTTCATTTTTTCTACTCGATCTACTTCTGCAACTTTATTAATAGAAATTCCACATATCAGTTTTTTCAAAACTATTTTTCATTAGTATCACAAGATTATAATTTGACATGTAAAATAAATTGGGTAGAGGGGAAACTATCCAATCTGAAACAAAAAACGTAATTATGAACCTATTTAAATTCATGAAATTCAGGCTGAGAGTGGTCTAAGCCATGTTTCCTCTGTTATAAAAAGCCATAAATTAATGCATTTATGATTTGTTAATCCCATTCTAGGACCAAATATACTGCATCTTAAAACATTAAAATTAAGAAAATTGTACTAACTGTTTCACAACAAATTTAAACTTAAAAAGAACCAATTTTTTTCTGAACACAATGATTATCAAATCTTAACAATGATTTTTTGGAAGATAATGCGTTCTTAATTAGCTAGTCAGAATGGAGTTGTCAATATATTTGCCTAAAATAAAACAAGAAACAGACTCAGTCAAAGATAAAGGATATCCTAAAGAAACAAGTAACCTCCTGTATTTGTTACTCAAGAGTCTGAAGATAGTAGGAAAAAGCATTCCAAGTACCTTCTGGTTTGGCATTACCAAGTTCTGGACTGCCTCTTGGTTTGTTCCCAGTAGGTGCGGTTTGTTATGATGTGGAGAGGAGAACGAGCTTTGTTGGGGGGTGCACAAGTTCCTATAGGAATAGACAAACTCATCATAGATGGACTTTACCTATCAAGCACAAACCTGACAATCAGTAGGTGAACAGTCCACCAACTATTTTGGAGGGTTGAGTTTACTAAATTTTTTATATTAGTAGATGCTTGATCCAGGACCTTTTAAATTTTCTCTAGCATCAGAGACGTGGCTTTTCCTCTATAATTTTGTTAGGATGTCTGTTTAATTTATCATTAAATTGTTGATAGTATGCCCACTTAGGTTCATTAAATGTTAATATGTATAAAATTTTGTTGTTAACATATTGTGGTGCTTTTGTTATTAGTTTTAATACCTTAAATAAAAAGACTTGAATTAATTTTAAGTCTATTTGTGGTTCATATTTTTAATGCATAATCCATAAAGTTTTTAGTGGGTGTTTGTAAGTATTTAATTTCTATCATTTTGTTTAAAATTTAGATTGTTTACTGAATATTTAGTAACTGTTTTCCCTTAATTTGTGGGCTTCATGTCTGCTGTCAAATATAAGTCTTAGGTATAGTACTCTTTTTGTCTGAATTTGCAGAATTTTCAAGACTAATGGGAAGATATTTTTCAATGTCTAAGAATAAATGTGAAGTGTTTAGAATTTTAGTAATTTAGGTTAGTCTTACAAAGTTACCTGTAAGTCTTGTAAGTGGTGTCCTAAGTTCAGTGATGCCTGTGTGGAATTTTGAATTTAAATTTTTTTTGTATAATAATCCTATCACTTTTTGAGACTAGTTTTATTGTTTATTATTATTAATTTGGCTTCACAACTTGATGTCGAGTCCAGGCCTCCTGCATCAGCCTCCACTAATCATTACGATCTTGTGTGGCTGCCATTCAGTTCCTCACTCCCATCATGGTCCTTGCGTCACCACTCACACCATTACTCCATCGAAGGCGTGGTCTTCCTCTGCATCTTCCTTCATGTAGTACCTCTGTCACTATTTTCCTTGGCAGATCACTCTCAGCCATCCGCGCAACATGCCATGCCCACCTCAATCTACTGAGCCTCACAAACTGGACAACGTCTGGTTCCTTATATAAAACTTGGTTTATTTGACGTCTCCATTTCTGGTCAACTTATTTTATTGTTTAAATAAAATAAATTGTATCCATTTAAGTCTCACACACTCTTTTAATTAATATTTTAAATATTCAACGTTTCAGCCAACCTGGCCATGCCCAAGGACAATCTTGACTATAAATTTACACCTCACATCCAACTATTAAATTATTCTGCCTTGGTCTAATAATTTTATTGAAATGTCAGTTTTTTATTTAGTTTTAAAACTTGTAATCACAAATTATTTTATACTATTATCACTCACTTATGTGAGTGATAATAGTATAAATTGTGATCAATAATATTGTTGATAAGTGAATAATAATAATGTATGAGAATTTGTAATTAAAAGTTTTAAAATTAAATGAAAAAGTAGCAAAATAGCTAATTATACATAAGATAATTAATATGATTCCCTATTGTTTTATAGTTTGATTGGTTAATTTTCCTATAATTATTAGACCTGGACACATTACTCTGAAAAGAAAAAGTAATTACAGTAATAATAAAATATAAATCTGCAACAATTAACATTTCTTGTCAAATGTTTA
>NW_027110118.1:82833-113210 GCF_000696795.3 Halyomorpha halys | reverse complement strand
GTAATTATTTTATGTATAGGGCCTGTTCTATTAAATTGGCTGTAGAAATTTGAATTGTTAACTAGTTGCTTTGCCTATGTCCGGATGAATTTTTTTTTAAACTATAGGAGATTCATCTGTTAATATTTTTATGTATTCAGATTTTATTTATTTATGTAAATTTTTTAATAATTTTATTTCCCTTTTAGCTATTTTTTATAGTTCTTTTCTTTTATTTTTTTAAATGAATACAGACGAGATTGTTTGTAACACATAATATAACCTATCTCTCGGAAGTAGATGAAATTATTGTCATGAAGGAGGGTAGAATTTCAGAGGTAGGTACTTATCATGAACTTATACATAAGAAAGGAGCTCTTAGTGAATATCTAGCTACCTGCACGCTGATGGCCGATCATGGAAACTGTCCAGGTCAATATAAATTAAAGAATAAATTTAATTGTTATTGTCATAATATAGAAGATATAGCTTTCTTAGCTAATAATTAATTTTTTATTTTTTTATTTTTAGAAGATTCAGATCATAAAGAGATTGTTTCTGATGTAGCTCACCTAGACAGGCAGAAGTCAGTTGTTAGTTCATGTTCATCTACTTCTGAGTAAGTCTTTCATTTATTTTTTTCATGTATCTGATCTGTAAATATGAAACTGGAATTTTTACATAGATGGCGCTAGATATCAACATAGTTGCTTCCACAAATTGTCTGAGAGATAGGAAAAATATACAACTAATTATGGGCAACTCTTCGAATAACATATTGCTTTTTCATTTTAATATAGTTTTTTTTCTTACCTCCTTTATTAAACAGATAAATAACATATTTAATATATATCTAAATATATACATACATATTTAGTGCCCTTTCTTTGTCACATGGCATTATAAGGGGTTGGGCGGGGGTTACAATATTGGCCCAGGAGCTGCTGGCCAGGGGGGAGGGGTACGAAGAATGGGAAGGGCCACTCCACTGGGGGATAAAAGGGGAGAGGTAGGTTTTGAGTGTACTGAACTTGGGTGCCTCAACAATTTTTTATTTTTTAGATCATAATAAATAGAAGTGAATAACTTACCCATTCACCGTTTCTCCTATTTATAAATCATAAGTACTGAAAAACAGATAATCACATTTGTGCATATCAGCACATCTCACATCAGCATTTCAAAAAAATACTAATCAAATAATACGGCTAATGATTGTGAAAAACTCTTCTTAGTTTTTCTAATGTCGCTTTCCTTTTCCTACAATACATATATGTTGAACTGTTTTGCTGTGATGTATCATATCTATTTTTTAAGATAATATTTTGACTATTGGTATAAGATGTATCTCTGATACATGTTAATATGATTTTCTGTTTTTCAATCTTGGCAATGTTAGATTCGGTGAAACCTTATCTGATCAGTTATTTAAGAGATCAAGGCTTTTTTTTTTTGGCATATTTTATAATACTATTATAAATTGTAATTTATGTCTCATTATTTGACTTTCTGCTCTCATCAATGGTTTTTTATAGTACGATATCTGAATCTACTGAAAAAAATACAAGAGAAAAACAAGTAGGAGAAAAAATTATTAAGGAAGAAACAGTCGAAGTTGGAGGAGTAAGTTAAACCCAAATACTTTATTTTGTTTTATACTTTTCTTTTTTCTTATTATTATTGTTTTATCATTTTTTTCTGTTTTCTCTTATTTTGGTTTTCTTTTCTTCATTTTTATTCCTCTGCAGTTCTTTTATTTATTTTTTTCATGTCCAAACTTTTATGAATTTTCAAGACTCTAGATCATGGTTGTCCAACTACAGCCTGCAATAGCTTATTAGACAAAAAAAATTACTTTGAAACGCTTATTTTTTGAAAAAGACTTAATAATTTAATATTAAGAAATGTATCTAATTTAATCATTTTATATTAATCAGTGTAAGGCAACTACATGATTCTTAATTCACTTAAATACTTCTTTATTTCTTTTTATATTTTATTTTATTTATTTTCTTTTATTATTTGATAATGGTTTTTTTATTACTTCCATTTTGGTATTACTTATTTTTATTTATATTATTATTTAATGATAATAATGTACTCCTACAATCTTTTAAAAATACAAAATTATATTCTTTGGATTGATTAATGTATTTGAGGGCTTCTAAGATGGCAGTATGAGATAAACAGCTGGTAGGTAATTTATACTGAGAGGAGTGATTGAACTTGGGAACATAAATCACACAGCCCAAATTATCGTTAATTCTTGAGCCATCCATATATATACAAATATAAACACGTTGTAGCCATTTGTCAACAAGCAAGGCCTTAACAACAGGGGCTATCAATGAATGAAGCAATGCATTTTTACTTAATTCTATTTTTATATTAAATTTTTGCAATACCATTTCATAATATAATTTATATTGAGGAAGTCTTTCAGTTGAATATACACTACGTATTTTTTGTTCTAGGTACAGGTGAAAGTTTATGGTCACTATTTTAGAGCTATCGGATTTGGTTTGTTATCAGCTACGATTATTCTTACAGCCATTCAACAAGGCTTCTCTATGAGCTCAAATTTTTGGCTCTCGGCTTGGTCTAGTGACAAAGATATGGTTTCTAATGGAACGACGGATACCAGCAAGAGAGACATGTATTTAGGAGTATATGGACTTTTGGGCATAGCTGAGGGTAAGTAATTTATTAAGATTGGTGTTGGTAAAGAATCTTAATTATGTATGTACATTTTGGTAGCGCACTGCTGAAATTAAGAAGTCCTTGTATTCATGCAGGAAATGAAATACTATGTCGCAGGATTTTTCGGGAAATGGAATTTTCAAAGAATAAAATAATAACAGACCAAAAAACAGAAAAATAATAAATAAAAGATATGGTGAGGAGCAAAGGTTACAAATATTGTTGTGATAAAATAAATAGTGTAAATTGACTGTGATTAAAAGTTTTAATGTTGATGTGGAGAATTGACAAAATAGGGCAATTTTGACTGAAATTATTGACCGGGGTAGAATAACCTGCAAAAAGATTTTTAAAATTGATGTGGATGTAAAATTTGGTTTAAGATCCTTGAGGATGGCTGAATTTGCTGAAACATTGGACTTATAAATAAATATAAATTGTTTTGAGACTAAAATTAGATAAAATTTATTTTATTTAAACAATAAAAACCAGTCTCAAGAAAGTAAAAAGATTACTTAAAAAAATAATAATTGAATTTAATTAATCAATTTTAAATTACTAAAAATTAAAATTACAAATTTTTTTTACAACATTTATGAACTTGATTTTCATATTATAATATTATTATAAGACTTTTTATCAACATTTCTTTCTTGTTTCAGTCGTTGCAGCTTTCCTTTCTTATATTTTCTGGTATATCGGTGCTGCTAATGCTGGCGTCAGAATTCATATTTTACTACTTTCAAATATATTTCATTCTCCTATGTCATTTTTTGATACAACGCCACAAGGACGAATCCTTAGTCGTTTTTCCAAAGATATTGATGTTATAGACGATAATATTCCTGAAAACTTGCAGGAATTACTTATGTTTCTATCAGCGGTAATTAATTTTATTTCATATCTGAGTATTCATATTTGTTAATTTTATTTATATTTTTTCATTCAATATTTGAGCTTTGAGCTATTATGGATCTATTACGGGCTCAGAAGGATTCCCCTCTATTATTTTTGGTGTTATGATCTTGAGAGATTGTGACTTGTATATAATAATATGTAAAAGTAAATTATACTTACTTTTCTTAGCTTAATTTAAGATTTTCTTAACTGATGAGTTCTATTGATCTGGTGTTTATTTTCCTTACAGGTTATCGGAACTTTACTTGTGATCAGCTATTCAACACCCCTATTCATTGCTGTTATCATCCCAATCGGAGTTGTGTATTACTTGATACAGGTAAATATTGTAATATTCAAAAATTATTTAAAATAAAATAAAAAGAATTTTAATCGTTTTAAAATAATTTCAAATATAAAAGAAATAGGTTGGGTTCAAATTAAAAACTTTAATATTTAACAGATAATATAATTTTATAACATAAGAGACTTTTCTTAGGGCGTGTTCCCTGGCAATCAGAAACAGACACTTTACTAGTAATAACACTTTAACTTAATTACTGATACAATTAATTCCATTTCGAAACAAGACTAACCAATTACACAGCTTCTCCTGATAATTGTTGACCTCTTCTTGTCGATGATGCTATATCCAACTCCCAACCATGGCTTCCAGTCCTTCCCGCCTCTAGCCGAACGGACGTCTTCTCTCAAAGCCAGCAAAATCAAAAGTCACTGTTTCCTCTCCTCTATCTTCAATTTTCACTGGTCGATCCAAATAATCGATTGTAGTACAATCGCTCTGCCTTATTTGCTATGATTTGCGATGTAATTAGTCTACTGATAATTGTCACTTTCTTCCATTTCTTCTTTGATTATTCCTTTTCCATAATTACTGCATAAGAACAACAAAAGTTGACAAATTTCAATACATGTTATAAAACAAAAACAACCCAACAAACACTTTAGAAGGACGCGCACCGCCATCTTTCTTGTTTTGAAAAGCGTCTTTATTTTAGATAATGAAAACTGGTTAGCTTGCTTCTTGATAAAAAAAAAATACCAAAACGACATACATAAAATAAAAACATAACTAAAATCATTAATCTATCAATGTCAACTATTCATTAAAAAAGAGCATATTACAATATATAAAATAATTTAACTGATATTTATAAAGTTTAATTTGTTCTAAAAACATTATAATGTAGTATTTATTATGATGATAAGATAGTTGGTCGTGAATAATATATTGTAATAATTTTAAAAAATATTAAAAATAAAATAAAAAGAATCTTTGCTAGTTTTATAACTTTTTTCAAATATTAAAAGATAATTTGGGTTCAAATTAAGAACTTTAATATAAAATAGATAATATAATTTTATTATATACAAAAAAAGACTCTTAATCTCAGGGCGTGTGGTTGCTAGACAATCAGAAACAGGCATTTACAATAATTACAATTAAAATCTATTTTACACATGTATCTAACTTTATGTATACAAAAACTAACCAAGCTCTACAATCTTCTTTCGTTGATTCCTGGTATCTTCTTTGTTCTTAATCTTATTGTCCTCGCGTCCAAAAATGGCTTCCTCTTCTTCTGCTTGACAAGTTGCCTCTCTTCTAACAATGGCTTCCAAGCTTTCCTGCTTCCAGCCGAAGTATGTCCTCTCACCAGGCCATCCAAACTAAGAATGCCCATCTCCTCTCCGCTATCTTCGATGTTTACTGGTCAATCCAAAATAATCGATTTTGTTACAATCGATCTGCTTTACTTGCCATGGTTTGTGATGTGAACAGTTTGTTGACAATTGTTATGTTTTTCTATTTCATGTTTGATTTTTCTTTTTCTATAATTACTGTATAGAAACAACAAAGGTTGAAAAACTTCAGTCCATCTTAACACAACCAACCCAACAAACACTTTGGAAGGACATGCACCGCCATCTTTCTTGTTTCGAAAACAACGTATTTCTTTTAGACAAAGAAAACTGGTTAGCTTGCTTTTTAATTTAAAATAACAAATAACAATATTAAAATTATACATAAAATAAAACATATCAAAACCCTTTATACATCAAAATATATTATTTACTTAAAAAGAGCATATTACAATATATGAGGAGAATATGGTTGGGGCGTGCGGTCAGAATATAACACAAATGAGTTGAAATAACCTATTTAACAGTGCTAACTATAATAGCCAGAATTTTTATCCTTCATCAGAGCTGTTTGCAGTAAATCGACCAAGTGGTTCACCATCTTCTCCTCAAATATAGTATTTATTAATTTTCCTTGGGATTAAAAACATAAATTTTGAAATGAATTAGTTCTTTTAGATGGATCATCATTCACAGTTGTTTTATTTATTTGTTATGTATAAAATAAATATTTATTTATTCGTACTTTATACTGTTCATCCGATTGTGATTTTTTTTGCTAAATGTTCAAGATTATGGTTTCAGGCTATTCCGATTTTTATAGTAAGAAAAAAGTTAGTAACAAATTAAACCTTTTTTTTTTTTTTTGTATAGCTCAGAAAGTATATCTTTGTTTCACGGTTATTATGTACTAATTGATTCATATATTTGTGAAGAATAAGAAAAAAATATTACTAATTTCATTAAATGATATCTGTTTCCAGGTCTATTATAAATTATTTCTGTTGCTAGTTTATTATAATTATTCTATTATTGTGGCGGCAGTGGGAGTTCAAAAGTGAACTTACCAATACTACCGGCCACTAATAAATTAGGACTGGTTCCGCTTCCCTGGGTCATCGTATATTTTTTCTGAGCTTAACATTTTAAATAAAAATAGCAATGTGTTATATGGTCTCAGGGGACTTGCTCCCTGGCAATGCCAATGGGGACTTGATCCCGGCATAGCCTTACTCTGAGACAGTATTACTCTGAAGGGACTTGCTCCCTGGCAATGCCTAATGTAAAAAATTATCTTAAAAAGATAAATCATGAATTTTAATAACTTTAAACCTTCATAAGATGATGCGGAACATTTTGGAAAAAAAAAGGAACTGGAGATCTCAGATTAGGAAAAAACAAAGATTTACATTTTTATTTATATAGTTTTTTTTTTTTTTTTTTTTAGAGAATATATGTGACTACTTCCCAACAAATCAAGCGCCTAGAATCAGTTTCAAGATCTCCAGTTTATTCTCATTTTGGAGAAAGTGTTACAGGTATATTTTTTCTGAATTCATATTAATAAGTTTAGTCACTGAAGAGGCATGTAAAGGAGAGAGAATGGTTGTTTCTCACGATCCTATGGTGATAGCTGACGATCCCCCTCTCATGGGCCGAGACCGTTCCAGTGGTTCTTCCAATGAATGCTGGCCAGCATGAAAAAGGTGTTGTCATTGGTGGTCGAATGGGTGACCAGGCTGTTAAGACGTATGAAGTGTACCTTTAATGTCAGAATGCAACATGTGATTCATGCTGTATTCATTTGACATTGAGGGAGGCACCAAAATTAGACTGAATAAATTTACTGACTAGGATGTGTAAATCAGGTGGAACTGGAATTTGCTCCTGAGTATGGTGTATCGGCCAAAACATAGAATATTTTGTTTATTAACCATTAGAAATCATTACGAATAAATAATCCGCAATTACTCTTTTATAACCTGAGCATTGCTGTTATTCCTCAGGGCCAATTTTTTTACCAAATAGAATTATTTTGCATTTAATTTTAGATAACTGAAATTAAATGCTTAAATGAGGTCACAACAATAAGAGTAGTACTGATACTTGAAAATTGAATTTTGGGGCAAAATAATAACAGATTTTCATTTTTACAGGGTCCTCAATAATTAGAGCTTACAATGCACAAGAAAGGTTTATCAAGGAATCAGAAGAGAAAATCGACAATAATCTAGTTTGCTCATTTCCTACGATTGCAGCAAGTCGGTGAGTTTTATTATTACTATATAATTGTAGGAATAGGCTCATAAGAGAATTAAAAATAGACTTGCAAAGTCTTTTTAAGAGAAGCAGTGTCTTTGCTTGCTATGCAAAGTCTTTGCTTTTAAGAGAAGCAGAGGAAATCGGCTTGCAAGTAAATGAAGATAAAACAAAATATATGATTGTAAGCCAAAAAATACACCTTAACAACATGGTCTGCGTGATGCCAAATTGTTTCCGAAAGTAGACAGTTTCAAATACCTCAGCTCCACAATAATATCAATAAATGATCATTAGACTGAGATAGACCAGCGTATCACAAGCTTCTTGCTTCATTCTTGGCTCACTTGAACTGTCATTTATTGAGTGATACACTTTCTAGAAGCAGGGCCACAATAACAGAATAAATGATTATTTAGCACAGCTGGATTTGAACAGAAGTTGATAGCACTGTGCCTTACTCACTGAGCTACCCCACTCTCATAATAAAAATTAGTCCAAGAATAATTTTTTTTTTTTAATATTTATTTATTGCTATTTACAACTGTACATTTTAATGCATTTAGTAAATCTGATCTAAGTTAAATTGGAGTGTTACAGACGTGTAGAGAAACTACCCATTGGTAACACTCTAATGACATTTTACATTAGCTGGTCTCGTGACCATCTTCTTTTCAGGTGCCTCGGAGGATTGTCAGGAATGGAAGCGGATGCAAGATTAGAAACTAGGGGGTTTGAGAGTTTATAATGGAAGGAGTGATATCTGGTTCGGGCTAGATTGGTTACATAGGGAACATAAAGGTCTTTATATATGATTTTATTTGTGACAAAGTAAGGAGCATTAAGGATTTTACGAAGGATTTTGGATTGTAAGGATTGCATACAAGAGGAATTCAAAGGTTTAGTGGAGCCCCAAAGCTCAACTCCATATGTCCAGATTGGCCTTATTACTGTCATGTAGATCAGTCTTTTGTAATGTGTTGGAAGTTTAGACCGTTTGTCTAGTAAGTGCTGTAATAGTCGAAATCGACGTGCAGTTTCCTGTCTTTTCAGTCTTGTGTGAGGATTTCAGGTTAGTCGTTTGTCCAAATGTAGTCCAAGGTAGCGGATCTGTTCGACAGGGGTAAGAGTAACATCATTAAATGAAACTGTATGGCAGTCAGTAGGTTTACAATGAAGAATAAATTTTAAAAATAAATTTGTTATTTTTTTTTTCAATAACTGTTTCAGATGGCTGACGACGAGAGTGCAAATGATTGGTAACGTCATTGTTTTCTTCTCAGCTCTTGTTACTGTGATTAATAAAGATTCCCAGAGCCCTGGCGTTGTCGGTCTCACCATATCTTATGCCCTTCAGGTTCGATCCAGATTTGAAAATAATTCTTGGTTTTATGTTTATTTTATACTAAAGCAAATGATATTATAATTTCCAGATGACTCTGATATTAGACTGGATAGTCGGTACAGCCGCTGAAGTTGAGACTAACATAGTCGCCATTGAAAGAATAAAAGAATATTCAGAAACACCTCAGGTTAAATAACACAATTATTCTATAAATATATTATTCCATTTATTTAAATCAAAGAGTTGATTAGATATTAGATTGATATAATTTATTAGATATTACTTTAAAAATTCATATTTTAGGCTTTCATGAGGTGAAAATAACAAATATCAACTTTGTTTCGTTCATGCCAAGAAGATAAAAGTTTAAAAAAAGATAATGAAACTATATAATTATAGTACAAGACCCCAAGAGGAGAACAAAATCAGTTATTTTATACCAATTTTTTATTACTTTAATTAAAATTACATGTAATTTATGGAGAATAAAAATAATTAGTTTCAAAACATAAAAAAAGTTTTATTCAGAGCTCTATATCATTAAACTACTTACAAACCTAATAGAACATAATTTAAATTAAAGTAAATTTATTGAAATGTGAGCCCTACTAGAACTGTTTACATTCAATAGTTCCCGAGTTACAGTTTTTTAAAAGCAACGTTTCATTAAATATAAACTGAAAAATCAGTAGTTGGTGAATTTATTGGGGGGAATCTATATTTCAGGAACCATGAGACGAACAGATCTCTATCAGGACTCATAGATAATTAGTTTAATTGGCTATAAAGTAGTTTATGTTTTTTTTTCATAGTAGTAGTTATCAAAATATTTGCTAAAATAAATTAATTTTTAGTTGTTCAAATAAACTTTCACATGGAAATTTCATGTTTCTTATGCAAATATTATAAAAAATACTATCACTGCAAAGATAAACATTATAAATCACTTTTTAATACATTAAACTATTTTTGATTTCATTGCTGGTAGACATCTGTATGTCTAATGGTTCCTAATATATAGTTTTTCATAAAACAAAACTTTTGTCCAAACAACTAGAAATCAACATTTCGTTAATTTATTTTGGAAAATGTTATAAAAACTACTACTCCCACAAACATAAACATCATAAACTACAAGTAGTACAGGTTATAGTACATTCAACTATGTTTAATTTGAGTGCTAATAGACATCTGTACGTCTCATGATTCATGAGATAAAGATTTCTATATTTGATATACACACTAACATTTTATATCTAAATATACACTATAGTGTATATTTTTATGAAATTTTGTTTGTAAAAAAAAAACTGTATCTCTGAAACTATTTAACATAAATAGCTCTTTAGAACTCATATTTTAGCACAGTTACTCTACTTTAAATGATATTCCATTAGGTTTTCTAGTGCAATAAGTAGTTTCAAAGATATTGAGCTCCGAATGAAAAATTAATTTTTTTTAACATTTTGAAGCAGTCACCATTTTGCATTCCACCTATCAGTACTTGACAGACTCATCAATTTTGACTAATAATTATATATATTTTTCATTAAAGTAATCAAAACTTGGGGTGAAATAACTGACTGTTCTCCTCTTGGGCTCTTGTACTATTATAAATGCGAGCGGAAGGGATTGGGTCCTCTCGGCTGTGGCTGATTTGAACTTCTTTCCCTGTTTTTCTTTTTTGCTCCTTTAATTATTTGTCAAAATATTTTTTATTTTGTATTTATCCATTGTTTATTATTGGTAACCATGGGAACTTGTTATTTATTTCAAATAAGAAGAATTAAATGTATAGTATATTAGAAGATTTTATTTTTAAAAACTCGTCATTTAAGCCCTGTTAGACTATTTATATGAATATAAGAACTACCTTATATATATTTATATATTTTGATTAATTTTATATTGATTTGGGGAGTTTAATAAGGCACTTCTAATTGGTAAAATTTCACTAAAAAGTTTCTGTAACATCCCAGGCTTACAAATACCCTAAATATGCAATTTTAGTTCCGTAGGACTTTTCATTTTTGAGCTATGATGTTCACACAGACCATTTTGCGAGACTTAATTATTTAGACTCTGGGAACATCAAATTGTATATTTCCGTCAAAAACTCAAATTCATAATTCTGCTCTTTCACCGTGCTTCTCCTTATTGAATATTCCATACATAGGTAAGTGAAATCAAAAAGGTTACAGTGTAGATAAGGAAAGAGGTATGCGACAAATGCTATATGTGGCATTGTTTGAGATATATAATTAAAAAAAATTCTCCTCATTCTTTTGAACGCATTATAAGTTGGTGTAAATTACTGAAATCTATTGGAAAAGACAAAAAATCTATCTGTAAGTATTATCTATCTTATTCTACCAAAAACATTCAACACATATTTCTCTGATTTAGGAAGCTGCCTGGGATTCTACTACCAGCAATGTTAGCAACGATTGGCCGCAGGAAGGTAAAGTGGAGTTTATCGACTACAAAGTGAGGTATCGAGACGGCCTTGAGTTAGTACTAAATGGAATCAATCTCGTTATTAATGGCGGTGAAAAGGTAATCTTGATTTTAATCACTTTATTATTGTTTCTTATATCCATGTTTCTTATATGAAGTGGGCAATGTAATATCAGATTATTAAATACAAAACAAGAAAAAAAAGTGTAGGAAAATAGCCATTACCTTTTAGTTCAAGGTAATGAACAATTAATTTTAAATATTTGTGTGTATAGTATATGGAAGTATATAATTATAAGCCAAAAAATCCATCCAAATGACATGGTCTGCGTAGATGGCAAATCGTTTCCGAAAGTAGACAGCTTCAAATACCTTACATCAACAAAAACCTCAATAAATGATCAAAAGACTGAAATAAACCTTACAATTACAAGTGCGAACTGAGCCTTCTTCTCTCTGAAATCCCGAAAAATCTCAAAAATTCTGAAGCTAAGGATGAACATGATAAAGCACTGAAATACAGCTGTGAGACATGGGTTCTAATAGGTACCTTAGAAAGCAGAATCGAGAGATTTGAAAGGAAAGTCTTCCATACAATTAAGGAGCGATATGGGGTCAGAGCCTTAACACATGGAGAAGAATAACAGTGAACTGCTTGCAGAGACTGGTCAGTCAATATCTCATGATATGAAGTCAAGGAGGTTAACATGGGCAGGATATGTGGCTCGAAACAATCCATCAAGATGCCTCTACACAACAAAGATTGCCACTAGAGTTGGCAAGAGACCACGTGGGAGGCCAATAACCAGATGGATAGATAGAATCAACAAAGATGCAAAAGAGCTGCATGCAGCAAACTGGAAAGCAGTAGACCAAGACAGGCAGGCATGGAGAAGGCTGGTTTGGGCGGCCAAAGATGTACAAGATCTGTAGAGCCAACAAGAAATATATATATATTTATTTACTTATTTATTTCTTGTTTTATCATGGCTTTGTACACCCTTCTTAGCTTCAGATTTTTTCAGGATTTCAGTATTCTTGAAAGGGAGAAGGCTCTTTTTGCGCTTGTTATACGCTGGTCAATCTTAGAATGTTAATAATTTATTGATATTATTGTGGAGCTGAGGTATTTGAAGTTGTCTACTTTAGGAAACGATTCACTATCCACGCAGTTAGGGTAGATTTTTGGCTTACAATTATATACTTCATGTACTGTTTATGTTTTAAAATGGCTTTTGGTGCCATTGAGTAAAATGTAAAAAATAAAAATGATGAAATAATAAAGTATCATAAACTAATTAGTGTTTTTTTTTTTAGATTGGTATCGTGGGCCGCACAGGTGCTGGTAAATCATCTATTATGTTAGGTCTGTTCAGAATCATAGAACCTGCTGGAGGTAAAATTTTGGTAGACGGTGTTGATATTTTGAAACTGGGGCTTCAAACTTTGAGATCTCACCTTACGATTATTCCTCAGGTAGTTATGATTGTAAAGTATATTTAGGTTTAATGAATAAAATTTTAATATTAAATCAATTAAATGGTACTACTTAAATATCTATTGAGCTAGTTATATTTTGTTGAGAACAAACTATACCAATAAAAATATTTATCTTAATCTGAACTAGCTGAGTTCTGGTATGTGGTTTCGTTGCGAGATGATTGCACACATTTCAATTTTTGTTTTAATTGAAACATATGTTTTAGGCACAGTTCGATTCTATTAATTATATTCAGTTGTACATAAAACCTACATTAATTAATAATTATATTTAACAAAAGCAAAAAAAGATGATAATAGCATATAATTTACAAATAAATGAAAAAGATAATTATTTAATGTAAAACAAAATAATGCCTAGCCCATGTTTATAACCTTTGCCCCTAACCATAAGTTGTTAGCTACGGAAATACTTCCCCTTAGTATATATCTCATATATAGGTAATATGAAGAAAAGTCAACTTAAAAATGGAGAAAATGATACAAAAGGAAATCATATCCTCTGTGCAACATTTGTCTTTAAAAAAAGTGAAATGAAGTTTTTAATGTAGTATAGTAATCTTATATATAAAAATGATTGACCATAACTGAATATGAAGATGGTGGGGATGCGATCAAAAAGTAAAAAAAAAATAGTTTTCATCTAAATAAATAGTTGAAAACTAATTTTTGTTTCTTTTTAATTGCATCTCGTTCGTAGTATAGTTAGTTGTTTTTTTTAAATTACAATTATATTTTAAAAGTAATTTACATAAACATATCTACTTTTTTTTTTTTTATAGGATCCTATACTATTCTCTGGAAGCCTAAGGATGAACCTTGATCCTTTTGGATATTATAGCGATGAACAGATTTGGAGAGCTCTAGAACTTACTTGTCTTAATTCTTTTGTAAGTAAGCTACCTGCTGGATTGCAACACGAAGTTACGGAAGGTGGTGAAAATATAAGGTAAAAATATCTATAAATTTCTATGTGATTGTATTTAAAATATTTTTTATTATCTTCTTTTATATTATATTGATAATTTAAATACAACTAGGGAGCAGCAATGCAGTGCATTATTTTTGTTTTCATTTTAATGTGGGATATGTTTATCAGAAGATTATTGACTAAGCAATTCTCCAGAAAAGTAACAAACTTTAATTTGAATTTGAAGAGTAGTTGGATGTTAGCACAATTATATAATATAAATTAATTTATAAATAATTTACATCATTATAAATTATGTGATATAAATTAGCACAATTATTCATCAGTCAATGAAAAATTCTATTAAAATCAAATAAATCTCCTATTTTTACTTTCACTTACTTCTATATGGAATATGTAGTAAGTGGAATGGTTGAGATAGAATAATAGTGGTGGTGGCGCATGCGTAGGAGATAGCGGGCAGAGAGAGAGAGAAAGAGAGAAAAAAAAATTGTATGTTTTGTTTAATGAATTAATTTATGAACATTGGTGCTGAGTTTGGTGTGTGTTGAGTTTAGATGCAAAATTGTGCAAATCTGGAAGAGTTCTCTCTCTCTCTCTCTCTCTGCCTCCCGGCCAATGGAGTTGATGTACGTACTCATCATTGCTCAATTGCGTCAATTGTAAACCATTTTATTTAATTTAATTTTAATTTTAGATCAGTCCATAAGTTAGTAGTAAGTTTATATTAGAATAGTTTAGATTTAGCTAGATTAAGAAAGTATAGGGCCAAAGTTGTTTAAGATAATTTTTTTAGTTAGTAATTAGATTTTAAGAAATTAAGTTAAAGCTGTATTTTAATAAACATATGTTTTGCTGTGGATATGGAAGTTAAAAGGACATTAATTAATATTAAAATTTAAAAACATCACATCAGAAAAGTATTGTGATCGTGCAAAATTTTTGAATTCGAGATTTCAACAGAAATACATTTTTTGAGATCCCTAAATCCGAAAAATCTGGTCTCGCAAATTGGTCTGTGAACAGCCTCACTCATGAACAAAAAGGTGTACGATACTGAAATTAAGGCGGGTATATGCTTGGGATGTGACTGCGACTTTATCGATAAAATCGAATGACTAGAAGTGCTACTTTATAGAATCGATTTTTTCAATTTTCTTGAAAACTACTCCAACAATTTTGATTAAGTTACATTACCATTTCAATTTAGTATTAAATGGTCTTTTATATCAGCTGAGTCTTATCCTCATTGAAGTAGCCCTACAAGGTTTAATAATGAATTTTTTAAAAACATTCCTCTAAGGTATCTTTAATTTTGTTTATTTGAAAAAAATTAACGATTCTCATTGTTAACAATTGACAAATAACAAATATTAAAGAATTTTATGGATAGATAAAGGAGAAAGTAGAAATATCTGATACTAACTGGAAAAACCGAGACTGCCCAATCTTTCCAAATTACGTTATGGCTTCATTATCTTTTAATAAAATGTATTCTTGGCAGGAAAAAAAATTATATTCGTTATTTCCAGAATCTAAATCCTAAAATACAAATTTTTTTAACAAAAGAAAATTAAAAATTTTTTGTTCATAATTTTTGCTTTCCCTGGTCTTAAGATTTTTTTTTTTTTAAATTACAAAAATAATGATAACTCAATAACACAAGCCCATCAATCTACTCAAAATTTGAGGACGTAAGTAGGGGAGGGGGGTATTAAGTGAAAGTTTGTGATGCACCTACAGAACTGAATTGGTAGAAAATTCTGCATGTAAAATTTTTTACTAAAACAAAAATATCAAAATCAACATTGAAAACAAGTTCTTATAATTTTTTTTTTTTTATTTTTACTAAAAAAATTGGAACCATTAGTTATTCTATAGAATACGTTTGGTAGAATCTATCAGGTGTTTTTTTTTATTCAGTTGCTTTGTTTATAAATATTTTGTTGCTGAAATTTTAAAATAAAGATAAAAAACTCAAATAGTAATTAAACTATTTATTGTGAGCGAACCTTTCACCCCACTTTGCAGGGCTTCATCGGTTCTTACTAAATGAAGGTAAGTACAAGAAATGTACACCTGTATCTCCATAAGATAAGAAAAATACTATATGATACATGAGATAACACTATATATCTACACCTCCTCCAGATGTTTCTCACCTTATCCCCTCACTAATTACCTGAAAGGAAGATCGTCTAGGTGGGGTCATCAGCACTAAAAAATATGTAAACTACTAAAATAATATAACAAAGTAAGAGAAATATTTTTAGCTCTGATGAAGACTTGCAAAGTAGGGGAAAATATTGGTTCACTATAAATATTTGAAATACTACTTGAGTTTTTTTAATGCTCAGACCATATTAGACACACTCTATCAACGGGCTTCCAATAGATAAATAATCATTGGAGTGTAAAAAAATTAATTTTCTTATCATCAAATTCGATGATTTTCTTTGTTCAATGTCATGACTAAATTAAATTAAATCAAATCTGTACCGCTCCAACCCATGAAGGGTCAGGGTTTCAGTACTTTTTAAGGAAGTACTGTTACTACACCAATGGTTGTGCAAGGAGGTGATTTGGTCAGAATCACGCTCAAACCAATGTCATGACTACTGCTTCATTATTAATTTATTATTATTAGGAATAACCTAAAAGAAAATCAAAACAAGCTTTTCATTTATCATTCTTTTTTATCAACAGTGTTGGTCAGCGGCAGCTCATCTGCCTCGCAAGAGCTCTTCTTCGCAAGACAAAGATTTTAGTTCTTGATGAAGCCACTGGAGCCGTCGATTTAACAACTGATGACTTCATTCAAAAGACAATACGGACTAAATTTGCTGATTGTACAGTGCTTACAATAGCTCATAGGATAAACACCATAATGGATTATGACAGGTTAGTTTCTATATGAATTATTTTTAGTGTTTATGAAAACAGTAAAATAAAACTTATAATTTAAAGTAATTAACTTTTTTATAAATATATTTCTTTTTTAGAGTTCTAGTTCTCGATGAAGGGTGTATTTTAGAGATTGATGCTCCGACAATTCTCTTGGAAAACAAATCATCAGCATTCTATAAAATGGCTCAAGATGCAGGTGCGGTATGAAAACTTTGTCCAAGATAGCAAAAACCATACAGTATCTTATGTTAGTCAGAATGATTTCTCAGCTCTCAATTAAGAGGCCTAGAGAATCTTCATTGTTAATAAAGATAAAATTTAAAAAATGTACACCAATATTTTATATAATCAAAATGTAATGGTAGTCCTGTACTTTAGATATTTTTTATATTTAAATATATTTCTACAATTATTATTGTACAATGATATATTCATTAAATAAATAAAAGTTATTTTTATTTATGTTGTAACTTTATTTAGTGGGAAACAAAAAAATTAAGCATATAATTAAGAAACACTTTATTCATACATAACTATGGCAGAGGTTACTTTATTTATTATTATTATTATTATCATTATTTTTTATGACCTTCCTGGTAACTTCTGACTTACAGGAAGGAGGGAAAAGGTGGTCATCTGTCAGCTGGTCATAGGTTGCCACTCTATTCTGACCACAGTGGTTTTCATTTTGTGGGACCGCCACAGAAATAAAAGTGGACCCCCAGACTGGATTCCAACCTGCTCTGCTGCAGTCAGGATCCAGACAAAGTTGACGATTTAATTCACTTGGTTATGAATGGCCCGGATTGCTTAACAGGTTACTTAACATGGCACAGGTCTACATATTGACAAAATAACAAAGAGGTTATTACTAGAAACTGGATTTTAGTGCTATTGAATATTTTGTTCCCTGACTTCAAATTTGGCCTAATCTCGATCAAAATTTGAATCATGGAAAAGGCATTATACTAATTTTATATTGCATCTTTTGGGATTTTTCCACAACTTTGCCCGCTGTGAGTTTTTTCTGTTAAAATTTAATGTTTTCATGTCTTTCTGGGCTAAATTTTTGCATAAAATTTAATGCTTGAACTAGTTTTTTCATATTATATATGTTACATTGATTACTGGAGGATTTTGGTGTTTTATACACCAAAAAAGACAAGAGATGTATGACTCCATATGAATGGAAGTGACTTATGCCACTTTCATTCTCACTAACTCAATGTAGAAAAACATATTAAATAACATAAGAAGAATGTGCTAATTTATAACACATTCAAAATATTTGTTGGCCGATTCATTTACATCCTCTTTTCTTCATTTTCTATTTCATTTAATTAGAGCTGTTGCAATATTTGCTAAAAATAAAACAAGAAAAGATATATTCATATGAAACCAATAAAATGTCTAAGTTGCAAAATATTACTGCAAGGCCTTTCACTGATTGTACAAAATATTTGTAAACTTATAGGTAAGTTTCCAATAATATCATTTTTATAATTTCCTCTAATAATAATAAAAAAAACAGTGGTAGTTAATTTCATAATGGCCGTTATTATTTTTATTTATAAACCTTATTAATTAAGTAGTTTTTTCCTGTTTAATGCTCATTGGTGCTAAAAATGATACAAACACTGAAATAAGGTAACTTAGTAAGAAAATAGATAACATGAAATAAAAGTAAACTAAGGTGGGGCTAAGGCTAACCATTATTAAAAAACATGAATTAAAAAATGGTTTTATTTTTCCTCTTTTTTTTTTTTGTTTTTTTTTTCCTGCCTACTATTCCTGATTTTAGAACAAAATTAGCACAAATATTATTCATCAATCAAAATTCTATTAAAGGAAAACAACCTCCTTTTTTTTTTTTACTTTCACCTACCTGTATATATATTCAACCTTGGCAGTGTGATAAATTATTTGCTTTTCATTAAATTGTTTTTATCTGAGCTATTTCCTACACTTGTGTTTCAAGTAGTACATTCAATTTTAAGACGGTACACTTATGTAGTAATCATGTATTATTTTTATATCATCTTTAAGGTTTTTTTTTTTTGGTTTTTTTTATTTATTAATATAAGGCAATTCACAGCAAAGGTGATGATTGCTTATGCATTCATTATTGACTGACCTCTCAGGAACATTCCTAATATCATCATATCAATACTAAAATATATAAGCTGATTCTATACAAATATACTGGACATAACCTCATATACCCTAATGGTTCCAAAAGTGATAGTGGTGTTTGGGCCACAGCAATAATAGATGACTTCATATTTTAGACGTCTTCCCTCCGAAAACAATTCATTGACTGCAGAACTGACAGCAACTTACCTTGGGTTATGGGAGACCTAATATGGAACAACCAACAATAATAGCTTACTATTCACAGATTCTATGAGCTCATTGTCACTACTGAAAAATGTATGTACAATACATCCCCAATTGTAGTACTCATATTTCAAATAATGTTTAAGCTAAATTGGACTGAGTATATACTGTATGGACTGCACTGTATTATTCATCTGTATACACAGGGACATTCCGGGCAATTGTAAAGCTGATCAAGTGGCAAAAGCTGCATCATTGTTCCTGCCAACTGACTGCTTAGATCAGATAGATAAGGTGTTTGTTTTTTTTAACCCAGTAGGAGTTTCCTACTTTTTATCGTGAGTAGTTTACCTTATGGTAGCTGATTTGTAAATTTTTGTTTATATACTTGGATGTGATGATGACAAAAATCTTTACGATTACTTTCAATGCAATTTGAAATTGAAATTGTAAATTGTAGCTCTTGCATTTGAGGCTTAAGAATCCAGATGTCACCAAAGATCTAAGATTTTCTTGTCTCGGCTCATGATTTAAAATAATAAATGCAAGAGGTGTCCAGGTTAGAAAAATGCTGAAATGAGAAAAAACGAAAGTCAGTTAGGAGTGTACTGGTGAGAGAAATGCTCATTTTTACTATAATGAGGAGGCCAGAGCAAAACTGAATTGAGTATAGATAGGTGGGGAAGGTAAAAGAGGGGCAAAATAAAAAGGTGACAACAACATCAAAGAACTAATGGAAGGTAGACAAAAGTATAAACAAAACAGATGAAGTACTAGAAAAATATAGACGTTTATTTCATAATATGAGTAAAATTCCCAAAGCTACACCTCTCCTGGTTCAAGAACCAGGTTGGTTTTCACTTTTCCATTTAATATTTGATATAAGCCTCTGGTTTCTCTCCACTGCCCTGATTTCCATGATAACAAGATAGTAATTTTTATTGGACAATTTCATTATTACGTCGACTCCCACAAACTAATTTTCAAGGGCCAACAAATATTTAGAATAAATTGAAATATCACACAACTAAATGTAAACACAAATTACGTCCTCTCCCAAATAACATCAAGATAATGCATGACCAAGACCCCTGTTGTTGATATTATGATACAAGTAGGGATCCTTATATAGATTGTTGATTTAACATTTTAAACATTCAAATATGAATCTGCTGCTGTCTTCACCTTGACAATGATTGATAACCACGGTTTCCATTGCGTGGAAGATTTTCCCTTTTTAGGAAAATTTCAAAGTTGGGGGGGGGGAGAGAGAAAATTTTCACGATCTTCAATTTACCAGCTTTTCACGTGAGGCGTATAGCTTCGAAACCAGCTCTATTAAACTTTAAACAATTTTCAGGAAACCTAAAAAACTTCTCATTGACATCCCGATAAATTTGGAGAATTTTTTGTTATTTGTATCATTTGTAACGTCCATCATTGCTTCACGGTAGTTTCACCGTTGAATTTTAGATTTCTATATTAAAATTTAGGATGGAGCTGGTTTTGAACCAAATTGGGTGATTAAACACCATTTTCAATGCAGTACACTGAATATTAAAAAAATATAGATGTATATGTAAGAAAAAAGTCCAGTATATCATTTGTCTTTTATATATTTCATTTTTTTAATTTAAATTGTTCTTCATTATTTTAGAGACTAATTAAATATCTTATGTTAAGTCCTTTATTCTTCTTTCTCATCCTTCTTAAGTGCCTTTCGGCGTGGAGGAGCCTCTAATCACTTGGTCCTCACATCTTGATTTATGGCAAGCGTCTTCATCTGAGCCAGATTTCCTATTTCCAGACCTAGTCGTTGAAGATGCTCTATATAGCTCCTTTTAAGACTGCCTTGTGGTCTTCTACTAGTCGTCCTCGCCTCCATACATTTTCTTGGCAGTCTTCCCCCATTCTACAGAAGTGTCCATACCATCGGAGCTATCGTGGTTCAATCACTGATTTTACTGAGGGGATCTGAAGTTGTTATCTTATTCTTTCATTCCTTATCCTGTCTCTCCTAGCTTGCCCAATATTCTTCGCAAAAATCGCTTTTCAGCAGCCGTAATCCTGCTCATGTGCTTGTCTTGCGTGACCCTACTTTCACTGTCATATAATAGTATTGGAAGATGCTTTAAAGATATGGAGCTTGATGTCCTTACCTACCTCCCTTATTTCCACAATATTATTGTGTATCTGGTTATGTTAGTTCCATTACTTATCATTTACATTTTCTTCTTGTAACTTTCATTATGTTTACTTCTTTATTTCTTCAACACTTTCTGTTTTATTTATTTTTTTCATTTTCATAATTTATTTTGTATAATTCTTACTTCTATAATATTATATTTCATCTTCTATGGTTATTAATTTACTACTATCTACTTCTATTGTTATTAAATAACTGCTTTCTACTTAATTCCTTGTTATGTGTATTTCTATATATGTTTGTTTATATTTTCCTTTAGTTTTATGATTCTCTGAGTGATGGTTTTTATTTCTTTTTTTGTTTTTTAGCCCTGATAAAGGCCTGAAATCAAGTCGAAACGTCACCACAAATAAATTAGTTGTTGTTGTTTATTTCTTGACCCCCCCACCTCCCACCATCTTCTCACAAAAAATTTATATATGCAAAGTTTATTTCCTACAAATATTGAGAGGAAAATTAATGATAGAAAAGAGCTCTCTTCAAAGTGTCAACTATAGGGCCATTTACCCTAATCAAAATTACAAATTACATTAAAATGTAACAGCAATGTTTCTAAGTCCAACATTGATTTAGGCGAGAGTAAAAAATGAAGGGTTATTTAGGGACTGGCTGAGGGAAAAAAGAGGGAAATCAGAGAAACTACAGGGGGAATTAAGAGCGTAGAGACTGTTGATAACACGTAATTAATTATTTTACGTAACAACGTTTTGCCCAAAAAAATTATAACAATAGTACTCACTCAACTCTCAGTTGGGTCAGATCATTTCGGGAAAGATAAAACAAATCATATTTGTGACACTGTCATTAATTTTGAGTAAGTTTGAAAAAATATTTGTGTTATCAGAATAATTTATTGGAAGATCGTTCATTGACTGATGACGGTGCGGTCAATATAACTCAAATAGTAAATAAACTATTTATTTTGAAATAACGTTGGCAGGGCTTCATCAGGAATAAAATAGATACAAAACTAAAATAATGTAAACGAAGTAAGATAATAGATAAAATGAAATAAACGAAACTAAGGTATGGCTAAAAAATGATATAAATTATTAGAAAATTCACATAAAATTAATTTTAAAATTAAAGTAAATTAAAGATATACCTTGAAAAGTATAAATAAACAAGAATTACAAAAAGGCATTACACAATTAATGAAGAAGGAAATAATAAATAAAAAAAAATATTATACACACTAAAAGTCAGAAAATAAAGGTAATAAAAATAAAATAAATGTTCAGAAGAAAGTAAAAAATTGAACAAAATGGTTGGGTATCCTATTTAGTTCATTATTTCCCTTTTTTCATGACCTTTCTATTATTGTTATTTTCCGTATTTTATTTTTATATTTCTATTTATCTGCATTTTTATGTTATTATTTCCATTTTATATAAGTTTTAGCTCTACCATATCTTAGTTTACTTTTATTTCATGTTATTTATTATCTTACTTAGTTACATTCTTTTATTATTTTTTTTTTAATCCTGATTAAAAACTCTGGAAAGTAACGCGAATTATAAGCTCACAATAAGTAGTTTTAAATACTATTTGAGTTCTTTTGACGGTACCTGGTCCATCTTTCTATCATATATTGTAATTTGTTTCTGATGTTTTTGTTCATTTGCACTGTACTCTTTGTTATTAAGTTTTGAAATGGAGAAGATGGTCGGGGGGGGGGGTGCAGTCAGCAAAGAAAAAAAAAATTATTCGTACCGTTGTTTCGACCTGAGTTTAAGATCTTCATAAGGAAGCGTTCGGCAAAGATTCTCTGATTCTGAAAAGATTCTTTTGAATTCATATCTGAGGACGCTATCTTGAGAATCTCTGCCGAGAGCACCCTGATAAAGACCTGATACTCAGGTCGAAACGTAGGCACGAATAAATAATATTTAGTTTAATTGTGTTATTTTGCCGACCGCACCTCCGACCATCTTCTCCACGGTCAACTAATCTTTACACTCTACACCTCATATTTAAAGTTTTTGTTCGAATATTTGTTTTTCTCATGTTTAAACTCTTGTGGTTACCTTGAAATTAGATTAGTTCAAAATTTTAGATCTCAAGATATTTTCATAGACATTTCCATGATAACCATAAGCCGGTACTGAAGATATATTGGGAGGGGGGGGGCGAAGGTTAGCAAGTTGATAAGGGAAGGGCCGATAGTTCCCATAATGATAGCAATGCATTACTTTGCAATGAATATGTTTAAATTAAAGAATAAAAAAAAAAGACGTTGTATTATCCCGCCCAGAGTAGTTGTAGATTATAACCTGACACTATAAACTCTTCAAGCATAAACTAATCAGTATTTATTTGAATTTAAACACTTATCTCAAATAGTAAGCTTCTTTTTGGAGGCTTATCAACTTCTTGAGCGAGCGTTACGAGCGGAAATCGACAACTGTGATGTAAAAAATGTAGATATAATATAATGAGAGAATAATAGTACCAGAAAAAATTATGTACTTAACTTCTTCCAGTTTTTAGTCTATTATTTAGTTATAGTATGCTTTTAGTCTTTAATATATAGAATGGTTTTTACCAGTTTAATAAATCATAGTAATTCTAATCTTTTGATTTGATTAGGTTTGGAATTGATGGTAAAAGGAGGTGACATTATCTGAAACATTGACAATAATGGATACAGGATCTGTTGTTAATTTTTGTGGTTCACCTTTTTGGGTAAGTAATTACTTTGTATAACTTGTTTCCTTTAATATTCCAATGCTGGCGTTGTATCCCTCAGATCCAATAGATAGTTTATTTGTGCAGTCGAGATTTTTCTACATTTCTTTCTTGCTTAGTATTATGACCTTTGCTGAACGAACACTTGTTTTACAGGAAAGTTCCGGGGTCTCTAAGACATCATGTTACTATTCATATGATACTGCATTAGGGATCCAAAAAAGACATTTGGACATAATTTTAAAAACATTCTAGTATTTTTAATGGTACTTTACGGAGTATAATCTAACAGTGGTTATTTTTGTTAGATTATCACAGTGTGGTAAAATTACAAAGTCTGATCCAAAAATTTTCATGTTCAAAAATACTTCTGTTTGTAAGAAAAAACGTAAAAAAACATATTTTATATGAATCTGGTTAGTAATTGGTATGTATATGATAGATTTTAAATCATTATCACTATCACTGGCAATTTATGATGATGAGTCGCTACTATCTATGTTGGATAACAAAAATACATTTTTATATCATTCACAAAAACAATTTTTAGAACTGACGAAACACTAGACTCTGGTACGAAGGATTGTGTGATCGGTTTCAAAGTCGACAGCATACTGAATTCAAAATTAAACCTAGTTAAAATAATCTTAGAAAAAAGAAGAAGCAAACAATCTATTCATAGTCTTTAGTTAGCCGAACAGTTTCAATACCTTACCCTGCCCCTGACTGTCACGGGATAGATCATTTAGTACTTGACACTTTGTCCGTGTATCACAGTGCATTCTTGGGATACACTGTAAATGGGTTATTGGTACATTTTTATGTATTTTAGGTGAATACATTTTATTAAATAAAATCTTTAAAAAATTTATTGTATCTCATTAAACCCTCACATATTAGGTAGTATTGTGAAAAGTTTAATCCTTCCTTTAAAGGTCTTTATTTCACACTTTCAAATATAGGTAGTTCCTCCTTCTGGCAAATTGTGATAAAAATATTCTTTAATTCCTTAGATTTCCTGTTTTCAAGCAGTTATTTATTTACTGCAGGGAGAAGATTTTCATTTTGAAGATCTATTGTAGTATGGCTGCTGTCCAATGCCACAATATTTATATAATAAATTTATATAATGCCACAATATATCTGTATCATCATATTGTTGGGCAAAATTCATTCAGTAACTAATAAAAAAATAATTATTTGTAAATTATTGTAAAATTTATGAATATTATAGATTTTTTACATTTAACAATTAATCTCTTGAATTAACAATCTCATGAATTGGAGTAATTTTTGTATTATAGTAATAGAATCAACCCAAAAATTTAGATTTTAGTTAATTAATCATTTAACTTCTATGAGAGAAATCATATTAAGAAACAAAATAGGTTTTATATATTGTGCCAATATTAATATATTGAGAATATATTTTAGTATATTGATATTGTATTTTGTTGGTGAGCTAAAATTTGTTGAATTGAAACAAACTGTTAATATTTTTTTATTTTTTAGCATTATGGAAGTGCAATATGTATGATTTTTTCTCTTGGAAATTAGTATATTGTTATTCGTAATTATGAATATATTATTCTAACAATACAATTTATGTTTTTTAGGATGACAACTTAACATGGAATACCGACTCTCCAAAATTTACTCCTTGCTGGGGAAAAACTGTTCCAATTTGGATTCCATGTGCATTCCTATGGTTGTTTTCAATTTTTGATATATATAGTATTCGCTCTAGCAAAAAAAGAGACATTCCATGGAATTGGAGAAACAAGACTAAACTAGTATGTTAATGTATTTTCAAATTTTTCTTTTCTTTTTATTAAACCAAAATTTAATGTTTTAAAAACAATTGAAGAGTTTTCTATCAAAAGTATATCTTCTTTTGGAAGATAATTATTATAAAATGATCATGGGAACATCCGGTGTCAATTTTACTTAATACAATTATACTAACTCGTACCATAGTTGCTTGTACTTTAGTACTTTTTAACTCCTGTAATATCACTAATAGTCATCCCTATTATGAAAAAAAAAAGTATTAGTGCAATTACCACACTAGTTTCTACACTTTTACTATGAACTAATTCTATTAGTTTTCATTCATTCAGAGCTCTGGTCTCAGTCTGGGGCAGCTTCTCTTCTTCCAGTGGCTCGCTGAGTCGAGTGGTCAAGCATTTCCCATTGTGAAATGTGTGGGACCCACCACCTCCTTCCAGCCATGAACGAACTCACTGAAGAAGGGCAATGCTCTTATTCCAACTTAACGAGGGCGAAAATCCTGGTCTTTCTCACCAGCCTGGCTTGTGGTGTCCTCATGGCAGAGCAATCTACTACCACTTGTTCTACTGTTTCAGGAACTCAGCTCGTGGAGCACTGGGGGGTCGATGTTCTTTCTAAAGCTCTGGAGCTTTCTTTGGAACCCTCCTTGTCCTGTTAGGATCTTTGAGACCTAATAGTCTGGGAGGATCCACTTAACCTTTATCTTGATGGGACTGTGGGGAAGAACTTTCTTAAAGTTATGGCCCTTCTGGTTTGCTACCCACCATCCATTCCACTCTATGGAGTCCTCCTGCAGTATCTTCTTCCATTAGTTTGGGGTCTCATCGATCTTCTCTCAGAGTCCCTTCAGTAGCACTCCCACTCTCTGTCTTTTCACTTCATATTTAAGGACATCCTCCTTGAGGATGAGTTCCAGAGGCATTGCTCTCAGTTATGCTACTTAATCCTGGAACATCCTGTATATTGACGCTGAGAGTGGAAATACGAATCTTATCATATACACCACTACATATCATGATTAGGCTTCTCTCAAAACTTGCCTCTTTTTACAGTTATTACTTCAAAATTAGTTTGTTTGAGCACTTTTTGTTGCATTAAAGTAATTTATAATGCAATTACTTTTAGTGTATCATAAGTTAATATGATTAACTTTAATTATTGCATTTAAATTTTTGTTTTAATTTTTTGTAGATAATTACAGCCACACTTATTGCCCTAAATATATTTGACTTCTATAAAATTTCTACTAGTTATGAAGTATATCCTGTTGATATAGTTTCACCAGTTATTAATGTAGTTTCCTTGGTAAGTAAAATCTATTTTATTTTGTATACATTTTTTCCCCTGTTATTATTTACGTGAATTTTTTCCCCAGATATTTTGTTGTATATTAGTCACTTCTCACAGAAAGTATGGTCAGCAGTCATCAGGCTTACTCTTTATATTTTGGTTTCTAGTAATCATCTTGGGGCCTTCGATTTTTCTCATCGATTACAAAGAAAACCTCCCAGATGTAAGTCTTTAATCATCTTCTACAATATCTTTATAAATGTATATTGTTTGAGAATTGTCTGGAAATATTCTACTTCCTTTTGTATGTATCTGTGTACATAATTATATAATAGTCTATATTTATAAAATTTGATTTTACAGGAGGGAACAAAGGTTGTGAGGATAATATATTATTGCTTGTGTATTGCTATGTTCCTACTTAACTGTATTGCGGATTTAGCGCCACTGCATTCTGATTATCCTCCAGTTAAGGTAAAGTTTTTAATATATATTTACTTTTTTTATCTTATAATAAACAACTTTATAATTTATCATTTAAGGATGTTTATTTTTAAAAAAGAGTACCAAGGGTTATTCTAATTTATTTATAATATTAATCTTAGAGATTAAGAAAAAATATAGAACCACATATTTTTAGTCTTGTCCGGAAAATATCAAAAAAGGAAAATAAGAAAAAAATTAAAAGAAGTAGTTATAATAAATGTATGAGTTGGAATTCTTAAACGCACATTTATTTACATAAAAATAAAATCAGATAAAGATAAATTCATGATTAAAATTGAGGGTGATATTACAAGTTATTATTTGGAATTTCCTAGTTTATCTGCGGATAAAAACTAAATTAAATCGACCCTGCTTTGGCAACCTTTATAATTATTCAGAATAGATTCCCTTTAGCGCTTTCTGTTATATAGGGGATGAAAACTAACACTTTACTTGTCCCTGGCAACACTATTTCCCCTTTCACAAATGTAGAACTGTAATGGTCTCTCCAACGCTGAGAGTTTACCTACAGGAGCATATCTCTGCTACCTGCAGCTGTTCTGATGAACCTTCTCCTTTGGTCACCAAACCAAGAATGTCTTCGTCTACCCTTCAGGTCCTTTGTCTCCCCGATCTCACTTCCACAGCCTTCTTTGCTCACTTAAACTGTCATATATTGTTTGATCTACTAGACAGTATTACAAACTTTCAATTACTAAAAGTAAAACAAGTTAAACAAATATAAAATCAAAATAATTTTATAAAAATTATTAAATTATTATGTTACATTATATTATGGGTATTTATGAATCAAATTACCTAACCGGGTCTCTTATTTGAAATACCAGTAATGTAATAATAAAACTTCTTTATAGCTTGTGTCTTTTGTCCTTTAAATATATCTATCCCATATCTTGAAATGTAGGTAATTATTTACCTAACACAAGTATACTGAAAAAGGTTAATCTCCAGAAAAAATAATTGTCAGAAAATAAAATAAGGGCATATGAAAAATCTGGTAGGGTGCGTACATGACACAACTTTCACTTGCTAGCCTACTTTGAATTAAAATTAATCCTCATTAGTTTCAGAATATAGTAATAGTAATACTTTTCCTTACTATATATTTCATATATAGGTAAATTAAAGTAAAAATTGTAGAAACAGCGAGGGAACTTCACTCACCACTCACTGATGTACTTTTTTTCTATGACTCTAATTTTATTACAAAATACTTATAAAAAGAAGTATTAATACAATACATTTATTTACAACTAAAATTTATTATCATAAAAGTTATAAATATAATTTTTTTTTTGTGTTTAGAAACCTTGTCCTGAGGAATCCTCCTCTTTCCCCAATAGGATAACATATGCTTGGCTCGATAAGACAATTTATCGTGGGTCCAAAAGACCTCTCCTCGTTAGCGATCTTTGGTCAATGAGTCCTCGAGATTCTGCTTCGGAAGTATTCGGTGTTTTAAGCAGATTCTTGTACCCAACCAATTTAAAGGATAAAGAGTAAGTTTTCTAAAGCAGTAAATAATTATTTAATAATAATTTAAGTAAATAATTAATTTTGAAATTTGAAAGATTTCATGGAATGTTCTTGAAAAGTGTACTGACAGAATTAGTCTGTCATCTAACATTCTGATTATTTCACTAGCTCAAAAGCTATCACATTGTAGTTTGAACTAGTGCCATTAACATTAGCTATAATACACATTTTTCTTCAGATAGTAGTGCCAAAATGGCTGTGATAATTTTGATTATAATTGCCTAAAGCCTTTCAAGTTTTCGTAAATAAATAATAAATAATTAATTAAACATTAAATAATTGTGTGGTTTTATTTTTGAATATTTTTGTTTTTGTTTAGATCACTGAGTGATGAGTCTCCTAAAGATATAAAAAATGATTTGGTGAATGATAATAATGAGAAGAGAACTTCAACAAAAAAGCCTTTCTCTATTTTACCAGTTTTATGTAAATCTTTTGGTCCAAGTTATTTAGTCGGAGCAAGCTTAAGATTGATAAGAGATACTCTAAGATTTACGAATCCGCAGCTTCTAAAGTAATTATGCATTTATTATTTTACAGTAAACCTATTTGGTAAATGAATTATGAGGTTTATTTAGAATAAAATACATTCAAATTGGGAGTTTTGAACATCAAAAAATTTTATTGAAATGCTGACTAGTTTACTTTGAGTCACTCCCTGTGTAATGCAATGGGACAGAATGGGACGCTGCTCACAGCGCTATTGGTTATGGACTTGTATGTGATTCACAGAAACCCGTTAGTAACCAGTCACCTGGTGACTTGCATGTCGGGTTGCCGAGTGGTTACAGTTCCTAGTTTTTGAAGATGTGTGACAACACAGACCAACCTGGTGCTGTTGTTGGAAGTTGGAAAGATCCCATTTTATACCTTTATTTTATAATTAATAATTTTCACCATCCTGGCTATTCGAAGAAACATTAAATGGAGAAAATTGGAGGGAAACGTTAGCTCACAATAAATAGTTTATTTACTGTTTGAGTTATTTTGACCTCACCCGGACCATATTCGTCATTTTTATAAATTTAAGTAGATGAAGTTCATTCATTTTTAATACTACACTTTTTTTGTTATTTTTTTTCCCATAGGTTTTCATGTGAATATAATTTTTCTGTTTGCAAATTAACACATTGTGCTCATAGAGAAGATTGACCTCTGCACTAATGACTGACTGACAGACCATCTTCTGAGTAAGTATCGATACTAAAAAAAAAAAAATTAAATCTATACGGCTACAACATATGAAGGATTAGGGATACAGTACTTGGTATGGAAGTATTTTTACTAGACCAATGGTTGTAAAAGGAGGTGATTTGATCAGAATCATACTCGACCGTCAGATATATTATTGTTTTATTATTATATTATATACTTTCTCCAAT
>NW_027110118.1:75768-82783 GCF_000696795.3 Halyomorpha halys | reverse complement strand
AGCTTTAATATTTAAAAGATAGAATTTTATTTAAATTTTATAATATAATAGACTCTTTTCTCAGGGCGGGTTTCAAGGCAATCAGAAACAGATGACACTTTACTACTAATAACACTTAAACTTAATTAATAGCTATTTTACAAATATAATAAATTGTAATTAGAAACAAAATTAACCAATTATACAATATTCCTTTGATGATTGATGATTGTTGATATCTTCTTGTTTATGATGTTCTATCCAACTCTCAACATCGCTTCCAGTCGTTACCGCATCTAGCCGACTGACATCCTCTCACCAGGCCAGCCAAATCAAGAGTGCCTGTTTTCTCTCTTCTATCTTCAATGTTCATTGGTCGATCCAAGAATAATCAATTGTAGTACAATTGCTCTGCTTTATTCGCTATGATTTATGATGTAAATAGTTTATTGAGAATTGTTATGTTCTTCTATTTCTTCTTTGATTATTCTTTTCTATAATTATTGTATAGAAACAACAAAAGTTGAAAAATTTCAATCTATCTCAACACAAACAATTCAATGGAACACTTTGGAAGGACGTGCGCCGCCATCTTCTTTATTTTGAATAGTGTATTTATTTTAGACAATGAAAACTGGTTAGCTTGCTTTTTGATTTAAAATAACAAATAAAACAATTCTGAAATGATATACATAAAATACAAATATAACTAAAATCATTTATATATAAATATCAACTATTGATTAAAAATGAGGATATTACAATATATTATATCATTATTTATTATTATATTGTATATCAAGTATCGATATACATAGAAGGTATTGGCAGATCACTGTTGATATTTTATTTTAATTTTATGATGTATTCACTTTTCAACTAAGTTGCAAAAATTTTTGAATTTTCAAATCAACTTTTTATTGGACTGCTATTTAGGGAAAGGAAGGAAATGAGACAAACTCTTGTCTGATGGTTCAGTCTTAGGTAAAGCAATTTATTAACCAATTATTTTAAATTTATTGTCTCCGAATTAAAAAAAAAAAATATTTAATTTTATTTTACAGATGCCTCATCGACTTTGTTGAAGGGGACGAACCTTATTGGAGAGGCTTTTTTTATGCCTCCTTACTTTTGGCCTCCAATTTATTTCAAGTAGTCCTATTGGCTCAGTTTAGTTACACGTGTAATCTAGTTGGTATGCGAATGAAAACTGCCCTTACAATGGCAATCTACAGGAAGGTAATGTACTCAGTTTTTAAAAATAATTATTTTTGGGATATACCTTTTATGAGATAAAAAAAGTCAAAATATATACATAAATACATAATAGAAACGAAGGAAGAAAAATTAGTAATCAATTACTTTGATTACTTTAAGTTATATTAATTTATAAATATTTTGTAAATAAATGTAATATTTCATATAATTACATTTCATTTTTATTTTTATTATTTTTGTTAAAATTTTGTTTTAAAAGAAAGAGGTTTATTTATACCTGTATTAAAATATTTAAATGCAGAAATAGCGATGAGTATTATTTACCTAACAGCATTGATCCCGTCTGCGTACATTGTGTGGTGTCTAAACATTTAATTTTATTTGTGAATAATAATATGGTCCACTGCATTCTTGAATAGCATTGCAGTTATTAGTTTGATCAAGTTTCGAATACTGGACGCAGTAGAGAACTGGTATAGACGTGGGTCCACAAACTTTTGAACAATTTGGATTTGAAAATATCGTCCCCTTACCTATCGAAGTGGATAATCTTCTCTTCACGACCCATCTCGTCTCTGACCTATCAAAGTCATTGTGCAGTATTTTATTTTTTTACATTTATTATTTTTGTAAATTTCTTTATTCTTTTCATTTCAGTTTATTCATTTGATTTATTTTGAAAGACACTTTTATTTTAATTTCTGAATGTTTTATTTTGATTTTACGTTTAAGTTTTCATTTGTTGGCCTAGCCAAATAAATGTTTATATTCCGAGCCAGTTGGTTTTTTGTTCTTTAATGTTTACATTCAACGAGACTTTGTCAATTTGATGTGGCTTTAACAATTTATTTTCTACTAATGTATCGACCTTCAATGTAGGTCTTCATCTGGACTACAATAAAGAGATATAAAAAAGGTAGAGTCAATGCTAGGATAAAACAATGATGCAAAAAATGTAAACAATCTAAAAATTTAAATAAAATAATAAAGAGGATTAAGATAAATAAAAAAAGAATTATTAACTAATATAATAACATGAACAGATACATCATAATAGATTATCGAAAAGATCTATTAATTTAATAAAATGAGGAGACATAATAATTATTTTAAAATGGTGAGCGTAACATAAATTATTTTTACAGATTATGTTAAAATATAATAAAGAAGGAAGGATGTGAGATGGGCAAAAGGTAGAAATGAGAATGATAAGAGTAATAAATAAAATAAGATTTTATAATATAAAAATAATAATAATAAAGATAAATGGAAATATTGGTTCTCAATAAATATATATATATTTTTTTACTGTTTTGAGTAACTTTTAACTTGCACTTTGACCATTTTTTTTTTTAATTCTCCTTAAATGTCTATAAGGTGAGCAGGGTGGTTCAGTGGGGAAGGTACTGTGCTACTAACTCCAAGGACTTGGGTTCAAATCCGGCTCTTACAGATAATTATTTATTCTGCTGTGAGTTAACCCTGTGGGTTCAGGAGCCCTCCGGGTCTACTCGGTTTCATAAAGTGGGTACCCATAATTGGGGAATAACCTGGCGGTTAAGTGTGATCATGAACATTCCACCTCTTTGCCTAATCGTTGTTCAGGAGATGGTACTTCCTTACAATGCACTGAACCCCTAACTTTTTTTTTTTTCATAACCATGTTCTTAGTCATTTCTGACATACAGGGGAGGGAGTTTATCTAGTAGTAACTATGGTGGGGGTCAAGTTTAATTTTGTGGGACAGCCACAGAAATGAAAAAAGTCGCCCACCCCAGTCGGATTCGAACTAGCACTACCTCAGTTCTGAGGTTACAAAGATCTGCACCTGAACCACCTGAACTACGGACGAAGCTTCATGCCACCTGAATCCCTAACCATCTATAAGTTGTAATGGTACAGATTTTCATTTACATTAAATTTCTATTAATTCCTGGTTTTTGTCTAGCAGCAAAAATTTTCCCGAGGATAAAATTTATCTAATAAAAATGTTCTTTATCCAATATAGAATATAAAAATATATTCTGACCATTCATAAAGTCATCTTGTTAATTTTTTATTAGGCTTTGAAGCTGTCAAGTTCTGCTCGAAAAACTTCTACAGTTGGCGAAATTGTAAATTTAATGGCTGTGGATGCTCAGCGATATCTTAATATACTTCTTGCAGTGAGTAATATGTGGTCTGTCCCTCTACAGATTGTACTAGCGGTTTTTTTTATATGGCAGATTTTAGGTAAGAACTAATTAATTCATAACTGTTTTATAATATATTCCTATGTTTTAATATTAGTATGATGTTCAAAGATAATATAACGGTTTATGAAATATGAATTTTGATGGGAAATGATTTTAATAGGTTTTGATGGTTAGTACATTTAGTACAAGAACCTAGTAGAAAAAAAGTCAGTTATTTCACCCCAATATTTCATTACTTTAATGAAAAATATGTGTAATTACTAGTCAAAATTGATGAGACAGCCAACTATAAGTAGGGGGAATAAAAAATGACGGTTTTTTTAAAAGGTTAAAAAATAATTTTTGTGTCCGAGTTACATATTATTAAAACTACCAACAACACTAGAAAATATAATAGAACATCAATTAAATTAGCGTACATTTGCTAAAATATGAGCCCTAATAGAGCTATTTACCTTCAATATGTCCCAAGATTTTTTTAAAAAGGATCGTTTCGTAATAAAATAATGAAAAATCAGTAATACTAAATTAATTTTGGAAAAACTATATCTCAGGAATCATTAGATGTACAGATGTCTACTAGCACTCCAATTAGCACTCCAATTAGCACTCCAATTAAAACTAGTTTAATGAAATATAAAGTAGTTTATATTATTTATCCTCATAGGAATAGTAGTTTTTATGATATATGAATAAATAAATTGTTTTCTTGTTGTTTTGATAAAATTTCATATTATACGCAAATATCATAAAAAATACCACCCCAACGATTATAAGTATTATAAAGTACTTTATAGTATATAAATTACTTTATAGTATGTTAAACTAGCTTTATTTTGCTTGCTGGCAGACATCTTTACTTCCAATGGATCCTGAGATATATTTTTTCATAAATCAAAAATTTTGTTCGAACAACTAGAGATCAACATTTTGTGAAATTTCTTGAAAACTAGTACTTCTAAGAAGGTAAACGTCATAAACTACTTTATGGCACATTAAACTAGCTTTAATTTGAGTGCTTATAGACATCTGTACATCTAATAATTCCTGAGATTAAGATTTCCCACTATAAATTCACTAACTACTGATTTTTCAGTATATATTTTATGAAATGCAGTTTTTTTAAAAAAAAAAACTGTATTTTGGGAACTATTGAGTGTAAACTGCTCTACTAGGACTCATATTTTAGCAATCTTACTTTATTTTAAGTGCGTAAGTGCTGTAATAGTCGAAATCGACGTGCAGTTTCCTTTCTTTTCAGTGTTGTGTGAGGATTCCAGGTTCATTGATTGTCTAAATGTAGTCCAATGTAGCGGATCTGTTCGACAGGGATAAGAGTAACTATTTAATGAAACTGAAGGGCAGTCGGTAGGTTTACAACGAAGAGTAAAGGTTATTTGATGGGATTTGTTGGAAATTTATCTTAATCCTTCAATTACGACACCATTCTTCGAAGGCTGTGATATGGGATAGTGAAAAAAAAGTTAATTTTTAAAAGGATTTAGTGAATGACATAATTTCTTCCTTATTAAAAAACAATAGTTTATTTAATATCCTCAGCAACGTTTCGGGAGATTTCCCCCATCTTCAGGCTGCTAAAAAACAAATTCAACCAATTCCTTAAACATGTGCTTACAACAACGCTGAGGATATTAAATAAACTATTGTTTTTTAATAAGGAAGAAATTATGTCATTCACTAAATCCTTTTAATTCCATAAGACTCTTCCAGCATAAAGGATTATTAAAATTAAGTTAATTTTTTTTTTTTAAAGTTTTGAAACAGCTGCTATTATTTATTCCCCTACCTATACTTGGCAAACTCATTAATTTTGAGTAGTAATTATACATAGTTTTCATTAAAGTAAGAAAAAATTGGGGTTGACTTTTTTCTTCTCTTGGGCTCCTGTATTGATAGGTTATAGGTTGAATTGAGGTAGTAGCAAAATCTTCGTGGCCAGGTTATTAACTTAGTTAATTAATTAATTATTTTTTGTTTTAGGACCATCTGCTTTAGCTGGGCTTGCTGTTTTTATTATTATGATACCTGTTAATGGCTATATTGCTAATTTATCGAAAAAATTACAAATCAAACAAATGAAATACAAGGATGAGAGACTGAAAGTCATGAATGAAATCCTTTCTGGAATAAAGGTTAACTTTATTTAATTGTAGTTTCATCTATTATTATATTGTCACTAACCACAAATAAATATCTAATTTCTTTACTTATTAAAGCTAATTGAAATATGTAATTAAAATCATTTTTTTAAATGTGAAGTGTTTATAGTTGATGGAGATTGATATGAGGAGAAGATGGTCGGGAATGCGGTTAGAATAGATACACAAATAAGTAAAACTTATTTATTTGTACCGACATTTCAACCTGAATTTCAGGTTAATTTTCGAATTATAATTCAGAGAAAAATAATAACAATCAAACTTGGAAATATTCTTAACAATAAATTAAGTAGATAATAATTGATTGTAATAAAAGATGAAATATAATAACAATTGTAGTAGTAAGAATTGTTCAAAACAAATCATAAAATTTTATTTTCTATTTTATCTTTTATTAGTACCAACTAATATCTATTAATTTATTGTTATGGATATTTCCAACTTTTTTATTATTTTTTTTTTATTTTTCTTTGAACTACGATTGTTATCTTATTTTGTTTTTCAGCCTTGAATTTCAGGTCGAAATTTTGGTACAAATAAATAAGTTTTACCTATTTTTGTATCTTTTTTTAACGCATCTCCGATCATCTTCTTATATTTAAAATGTGATGATTGTGGATCAATCATGACTCAGCGTATACTGTCAGCTATATCTAATACTGAAGTATGGAGGTCACCGGGTCAAAATTCTATTTAAAAAAAGTACATTAAATTTGAAAAATGTTAAATTATTGTTATGCCATATAAAAATTATGCCAATCTGAAATAGTACTAATAAAATATAAATCAAATCTAATTTTGATGGTTTATCTTCTTACAATTTTTTGGTCTTTCTATAACATTGTAGTATTAAGACTAATATTAAACAGGTAATGAGATCTACTTATATGCTCCAGATGGTTTTTTTTAACCAGAATAACAGGTTACTGTTAGATCACCTGATGTGTCAATTGTTTTAGCCTAAAATTTGAGAGTTGCTGCTGGGAACTAAAGTGTTCCTTTTGTTCCAAATCTTTGATATATACATGGATCTACATGAATGTTAAAGATTAAAACTTTGTCACACAATTTGTAGTGTAATTAATTTTATATTTATATTTTAATTATCTTATTTTTATTAACATTTGTAGATATTAAAGCTTTATGCATGGGAACGTAGCTTTGAAGAACGAATTCAAGAAATAAGAGGAAAAGAAATAAAAATAATAAAACAAGCAGCTAACCTTAAGGCAGTAACATCTCTGATTTGGTCGTGCACACCTTTTTTGGTATGTTATAAAAATTATTGTTCTTTTTGTTCTCTGCGATTTTATTTTTTATCAATATATTTAATTATATGTTTGTGATTGTTGAACTCTTTTTTTTTTTTTTTCACTTTATTAAGTTTATTCACAACTGTAAAAGTATTTTTACAACCAGCGAATGAGATGTAGAGAGAGAGAG
>NW_027110118.1:66361-74838 GCF_000696795.3 Halyomorpha halys | reverse complement strand
TTGTTTAAAAAATAACGTATTTCTTTTAGATAAAGAAAACTGGTTAGCTTGCTTTTTGTTTTAAAATAACAATTAACAATATTAAAATTATACATAAAATAAAACATATTAAAAACCCTTTATACATCAAAATATACTATTTACACAAAAAGAGCATATTACAATATATTTATAATAATTGATTGGTCCTAACATTTATTTTTATATTATACAAAAGTCCAGCAGCCTAAGTTTACTTTCTACAATTCGTTTATTTTTTAATAAATGTTACAATGTTTTATTTACTTTTATTTGTTACAAAGAGATAATTTCTGCTAAATAGTTTCTAGGACTTATGGACCAGCCTGTAGTAAGCATATTTATGTTTATGCAAGTGAAAACAAATTTTATCATTTTTAGTATTTAGGTGGTCATAGCTATTAGGATTTAAAGAATCCTCATTGGACGAGGGATGCTTGAAAATTTTTGTAGGAAACCTGAACAGTTTAATTTTTATTATTTCCACTAACCTATATGTGAAATATATAGAAAGGGAAAGCATTGCGATTATTAAAAATTTCAAATTCAAGGTTTTGACTAAAATACATGTTTTTAGATGTCCTGAATAACAAAAAGGTATTCTCGCAAAATGTGTTTGTGTCTGTGCACAGCCTAGCTCAAAAACGAAGTCATTAGTAACTGAAAAAAACATATTTAGTGCAGGTATATTTATATATAGTCTGGGATATGATAGTAACTTGTTCACTAATATTGACTGACAGGAATGTAACTTGAAAGAATTGATTTTTCATATCTTTTTGATTTTCTCCTAAACGGCTCTAATGATTTTTATTAAACTCAGTGAATCAATGAACAATTATGTACTCTTTAATACCACGTAGTTGTTATCCTTATTGAAGTAGTATAACAGAGGTTAAACGCCAAGTTAAAAAAAGCGGTAGTGGCGTGGTAACGCACCAGTCTACCAATCCACAGGTTGTCGGATCGAATCCCGGTCCCACCTGAGCTTTTTTTCAAGCACAAAATAATGCAAAACTCACTGAAAACTTCCTCCCGGGTATTTGTGAGGCCCCTTAGCCAATGGGTGGCACTCATAAAAATTAGGCTTGGGCATGACGAACCCACCCTGTGAAAAAAATCACATCAAGAAACACGCGATGTATTTCCTAATACTCGGAATATTACATCCTAATATTGGGAAATTCATTGCATGAGGACTTAGGCCTCCATGGTCTGTTGCCCATACAATAATATCATTGGTTAATAGCACTACGTTTTAGAGATATTACTTTTTTTTTAATATGTAATAGCTTTGTACTTTAGTGACTTCTTGTTAGTGATTCAATTTTAATTTTCTAGGTTTCGCTTACTACATTTGCCACTTATGTTCTCATTGATGAAAACAATGTTTTGGACGCATCAAAAGCATTTGTTTCCTTATCGCTCTTCAATATTCTACGAAACCCAATGATGTTGCTTCCTAATATGCTTTCAAATATGATTCAGGTGAGTTAATATGTATGTCGAATGTATGCAGTTAAGTATAGTCGAGTATAGTAAGTGCTTACATTAGGAAATAATTTGCTATCTGTCATATATACATTATGCCAGTATAATGTGCTGGTTCAAAAATTTCTTATTATGGTATAATTGACCGGTATATTGTAAGATACAGCGTTTTAAAAAAGTTTTAATACATTTATGACCCGCATACGGTAAGATATAGCAAATAAAAAAAGTCTTATTACATTAATGACCCGCATACTGTAAAATACAGCTTTAAAAAAAAAAATTATGAAAATGAACTATGTTTAGTATATTTTGCGGATATATATCGCTTGATTTGCGACATCCATATAATTAATTTTGAATATCCGTATCTGTTTTCATATTGTTTATATTTATTTCAGGCTAGTGTGTCTGTCAAAAGAATTGACAATTTTCTAAACAATGAAGATTTAGATCCTGAAATTGTGGATAATAATAAAGAAGGTAAGTTTTAAAAATTATTTGGTATAAAGCATTTTTTCTTTGAAATTATTTAAATTTATCTTTTCTCTCTCTCTCTCTATATATATATCTATATATTTCATTTTTAGAAAATCCATTGATAATAGAAAATGCTACTTTCTCATGGAGTAATGATGAAGAACCTACACTCAAAAATATAAATATAAAAGTAAAAGAAGGTTCCTTGGTTGCTGTGATTGGTGATGTAGGATCGGGTAAATCTTCTTTGATCTCTGCATTTCTTGGAGAGATGTATAAGCTTAGCGGAAGAGTCAATGTCAGGGTATGTTATTGTATTTGTTTATTTTACTTCTATTAGAATATACTTATATACTATTCTTGACATACTATTATAACCATACATAGGTAACCATTTTAGACCAATGGTTGGAAAATTACCTACATTAAAATGTTAATACTTTATTAAATGTTCTCTGAATTAAAACACATTTTTTGTTATTTATATTTTCTTAGGAGTTTATTTGACTACATTTTTAACAAATTAAACAAATGATTAAATTTTTTTTAATCAAATAAGTTTTATTCAATTTAAGTCTCAAAACATTCTTTATTTATTTATAAGTCCAACGTTTCATATCAAGGTACTGAATCGCTTTAGGTCCAAAAAAGCAATATAATTACTTACAGTTAATATTTCAATATTATTAAATAACCTAAACATAAGAAAATAAATATTAACATCATAAAATATAAAAACATAACAGTATTTATTTTATTTTTTTCTCAAGGGATCTATGGCATACGTATCACAACTTTCATGGATACAGAACTGTTCTCTTCAAGACAATATATTATTTGGAACTGCCTTGGATAAGAAAGAATATGATAAAGTTATTGAAGCCTGTGCTTTGAAACAGGATTTAAAGATGTTTCCTAATGGTGATCAGACTGAAATTGGTGAAAGAGTAAGTTCATTTCGTCACTAAGTGTCCACAATGCTTATTAAAATACCTTTTTATATTAACTTATGGAGTTCTTTATTTACCTCTAAACTGGTTACTACAATATTTATATAAATTTAATTTTAAAAAATACTTAATACTACTGGATATCATGGGCAATTTCTGAAGATAAAAAAGATTGTTGAATTGGGATTTATGGTGGAAAGTAGATTTAAAAAAGGTATTTGCTTGTGTAACAATAGAAAAAGCTTGAGGGACAGAAGTTACAGAAGAACAAACATGAGCATAAGAGTCTGAGATGACAGAAGAAGAAGTTGAACTAGTGCTAAAATGCAGAGACCAGATGTTAAGGCATCACCTCAGCAACCTTGAGTCAAAAGCAGAAGACAGGATCTCGAAGTGGTTGGGGCGGAGATCTAAATCTTTTGAGAAGTATATTATTGCAATGGGTTGTGATATAAAGTCCATATCAAGTTGTTCTGCCTGTCATTTCTGATAAATTATGGTGGAAATAAAGTTGACCCCCTATAAAATGAGATGATGATAGAGCTACCATCAGAAATATAGGTAGATGCCTATCTAACTAGTGTGATGAACTCTAACCTTAAAAAACCAATTAATAACTAAGATACTTAAATGTAGATGGGTCTGTGTACGGAAATAATAAAAAAATAAAAAAGTAGATAGAAGTATAAAAATACAGTACACACTAAAAGACGGAAAATAAGAATAAAATGAAGGTTAAGAAAAAAATGCAAAAAATAGGACATCCACCTTTCTGAATGGAGGAAAGCTGAAGAATGAGGTAAAGGCGGATGCAATGTATCAATAGGATAGGGGGTTTGGGGATTTTGATGGCTAGGAAATATGTTACATTTGAAAAGAAAAAAGATATAAACTAACTATTTAGTATATATGTATATATAGTTGACCGTAAAAATTGATATATAGTAAGATGGTCAGGGTTGCGGTCAAAGGAGAAACAAAAATAGTTTACAACTATTTATTTTCCGAAGTTTTGCCCCACTTTGTAGGGCTTTATCAGGGCTAAAAAGATACTATTATAAATTGTTTATTTATAAACTCTTAATAGTTTGTATCTTTTTAGCCCTAATGAAGCCCTACAAAGTGGGGCGAAACGTCGGAAAATAAATAGTTGTAAACTATTTTTGTTTCTCCTTTGACCGCAAACCTGATCATCTTCCTATATAACTATTTAGTATTATTTCGTATTTTTAAATTTGTGTACAGGGCGTCAACCTCAGCGGTGGACAGAAACAGAGGCTGAGCTTGGCAAGAGCTGTTTACTCTAATAGAGACATCTACTTATTTGATGATCCATTGAGTGCTGTTGATAGTCACGTCGGCAAGCACTTATTTGAACAAGTTATCAGCTCTAGTGGTGTTCTTCGAAATAAGGTAAACTAAATATTAAATAACAGAAATATTCAATATTTCTAGTGGCATGAAGTATTTTTTGTTTTAATTTTAATGCACAATTTTTCCATTATTTATTATAAATATTCTTTCCTTTATTTCTCTTCTATTGACTCTTTGGTTCATTTAGAAACTCGGCTCTATACTATCCTTTTTTCAGCCTATCCTCATCCATTGCTTCAATCTTCTTATATCTATAAAGTTCTACATTCTCTTTTTATTAAAAGCTCGGTCTTCCACCTTTTTTCATCTACTAGAAATCCCTCGATAACCTATTATTAGAGCCACAATTTCAGAAGAATCAATCAAATCTTACCTTCTTAGTCTTCTGCTCCTAGTGCATTTCTATGTGCAGGTTAAGCCAGGCCTGCCAATTTTCTCAACAGTGAGCTTCCCTGTGTCATCCAAGTTTTCATTCCTGGCTCTTTCCATGTTTTCTGTTTTTCGGAGAAGTATCGTTCTTGGACATCCTCTTTGTATCTTGCTGGATGGTCTTGAGGGGAGGGAGTTCTTGTGTGTTTACATTATCCATACATGTTCTACTCAAATCATTTGCTTCCTTTCCATTGTTTCCATGATATGACACATCTTGAGGTCCTCTCTGATTCTTTTATTTCTTATGCGTTCTGTCATATGTGTTTCATTTTCACTTCAGTGATTCGACTCTGAGGTTTACCCTCTTAATTCAAGACAAAGATATATCATTATTTACAGTATTTGTCATATCATATTATCATAGTATTGTTTGTATCTGATGGCTTCTTACTTTTTGATATATATGCTTTAGTTTATTTATTTCACACCCTACCCTGTCTGTTTAGTAATACAGATATTCACAGCAGTGGTAAGCAATGTATGCTTGCGTTACAACCCACTGCTACAGTCAAAGCAATTTACATTATTTTTCCTTAGTTGTGCACAAAGCTTGCTCTTCTATCCTATCCTGGTGATCTCCATGGTGTAGTTCCTTGTCTCCTACCCAAGGAGAAGTGGGTGAGGCAAGAGCTTCTTTCCACTCATACAAAAAAGCATTGTAGTACGATTAGGTCTTCTTGGTCATCAGCTGAGGGAGATTGCTCTTCATCAAGTCGTACAGGTGTTTACGACATGCTCGCCCGGCCTCTGGAACCTGACAACTAGGGTATGCTTCTACTGAGCAACTACATTACAAAAAAAAATACAAATTGTTTCAAATAATTTGCTAAAAATACCATGATTATCATCATTGAAATTGGTCTGCATTGTGATATCTCTTTTGATTTAGAATTCTAGTTCCCAGTCTATTGAATTAATTAAATTTATATTCGTGGAAATATTAACACATCTCTCAATAAGTCTCCAGTCTAACTAAGAAGAACAAATTTTTTTTTAGAAATTCCACATTATTCATCAACATACTTTCCATAATAGTGATACATTCATTCCAACACTGCTCTAACTTTTCAATGACCTTTATGTAAAAGCGATTTTTCTTTGCTCTCAAAATAAACCTCGTTTCGGCAATCACTTCTTCATTTGAGCATCTTTTTCATGTCTGCAAAAAGCCAGTAGTCGCTGGGGGCCTATTCTGGAGATTACGGTGAGTGGGGAACAATTCATCCAATTTAGCCATTGTTTTCATTGACTTGTGACACGAGGCATTATCCTGGTGAAACAGCAGGATTTGTTCAATTTTTCCAACAATGCCATGTAATATTCACTATTGATTGTTTTGCCTTACTCAAGATAGTCAATCAACAAAGTTCCATGTGCCTCCTGGAATACTAATCTTGCCAGCCAACTTTTGAGTTTTTGTTCCTTGTTTGAGTTGTTGTTTTTGTTCCTTTTTGACAGCATTTCCGACCATCTTGTTCAAATTTTGAAAAATACAGTAAATTATTTATATATAATGTTAAATGATTATAATTTTCTTGAAATTCAAATGTGTTAGATTATGATTTATTTGAGCCCTCTAGAATTGAAGTTAAAATATTTATATATTTTACTATTAACGAAATTTTAATTAAACTAGAAATGGCTGTTTTAAAATAAATATCTTGCAGAAAAAAAATCTGTACTACTTCAGTACTTTGTTAAAAAGTACCATTTCTTGAACAACAGTTGTGCAAGGAGATGATTTGTTCATGATCACACTAAACCACCTGGTTTTTCCCCAATTAACAGTACCCTCTATATAAAAGTTAAGTGGATACACACCTAACCCACAGGGTTGACTCATGGTTAAAGTAACAGAAGAAGCTGTTATTATCATATAATTTTACTCATATTTAAATAGAATGTGTTCAGATTCTAGGGGACTCATCGATAAATTGTTTTAAAATATCTTTTTTTATATATACACTTTTGATTACAGTGTAATCTCGGTAATCCAATATTTTATACTATGAACACTCCAGTAATCCGAAATTGTGTAAAAAAAAATTTTTTTTTTGAGAAAACTCGGAGGGCAATAACATTTTGTTTTCAAATAAAAGTGCACATGTATAAAGTACATTTTTAACTTCCCTATCCATAGGCTAGTTAATGTAATTGTGAAAATCGAAGTTGATCGAAGTTCAATATCAGGTAATGTAATTCATATGAAAGTGTTCATGATATATTTTGTTGGATTAAACAAAATATGTTAAAATATTAAATAAATAAAAATAGTTATATACATTCATAATGTTGAATGTTTTTACTTCATTTTTTCCTAATAATTTTTGTAATCCCCCCACTGCAGCAATCAGTTCAAATTACCGAGATTACACTATGTTTTATTTCACAATTCCTAAAAGTTCTCTTATTTTATTTTTTAAAATGAATATAGACGAGATTGTTTGTAACACATAATATAACCTATCTCTCGGAAGTAGATGAAATAATTGTCATGAAGGACGGCAGAATTTCAGAGGTAGGTACTTATCATGAACTTCTACATAAGAAAGGAGCTCTTCGTGAATATCTAGCTACTTGCGCGCCGGTGGCCGATGATGGAAGCTCTCCAGGTCAATATAAATTTAAGAAAACATTTCGTAGTTGCAAAGCTAAAGTGGCGTCCATTTGAAAATTTTCAAAAGAATTGTTTTTGAATTATGGCTGCAGATTTAAGGTTGGAGTTAATTTATAATTTTTATATGAGTCTCTCGATCAATTAGTTACATCTCATATTCAATTTTGTCTTTTTTTTGGTATTTCTTAGAGAATTGAAAACAATATTAAAGTACAAAAAATCCAAGCTATTAAAAATATTACAGATCTGTCACTTCAACATTGCACTGATGAATTGTTATTGTCATAGTGTATTATGAAGATACTGTTTAGCTAGTCTTTTTAGTTTTTTTCTTGTGTTTCCTAGAAGGTTCAGATAACGAAGAGATTATTTCCGATGACGCTCAACTAGACAGACAGAAATCAGTTATTAATTTGCCTTCATCTACTTCTGAGTAAGTAATTTATTTATGTATTTGTTTATTTCTCTTAGAATTTGATCAATAATACTTTTCTTGTAATAAATTTATTAAGCTAGTCTGAATGATGTCAGATAACTGAAAACTAGTAAGTGATAATAGTTCGCTTGATATGCTGATTTCAGATCTGTTTTAGTTTTCTTATCATGTGCAGTTTTTTCAAAATGGACATCATTTTAACTTTTAAGATTTATTGATGAGTGCATTATATGTGCCTTTGGTTAACTGTTGTTCAAAGGATATAGCTATAAGATTACTACTATACTTAACATATTATACAATAAAAATCAAACTCTTTTTGGTTTGCACGATCTTTAATATGATGGATAGATCGTCAATATATTGTACAGTATTAAATATTGCTCAATTTATATTGATCATTAAAGGGTCTCTTAATTGTTTTTTTCTCTTTATTTGTGTTTTTGCACTTATTTATTTTTTTTGATAGTATGATGTCTGAATCTCCTGAAAAAAATGCTAAAGGAAAACAAGCAGGAGAAAAAATAATCAAAGAAGAAACTGTGGAAGTTGGAGGAGTAAGTTAAACACAACTACTTTGTTTTGTTTTTTAAGTTTCTAAATAATCATTCTTGTATTATACATAGAAATAAATTTAATATAAACAAATTTTTTATGGTTGTTTGTTTTTTAGTAGGAT
>NW_027110118.1:50901-66296 GCF_000696795.3 Halyomorpha halys | reverse complement strand
TAAGAAGCAATAAGTCTAGATCTGACATTAAGTTTAGTGGCAGCAGAAAAATAAATGATTAAAAATAATAATCTTTCTTTAATTTTGAATTAATAAAATGTTTATAAATTCAAAATCATTTTTCGTAAAATGTATTTATTTGTTTGTTTTTTGGTAAACTGGTCTACTGCTGTGACTATTATTAATGGTCTGATCTCACATTGCCGTCTAACAGTGAATTTGTTTCCGCGAGACCTTCAGAGAGAGAGTGAGTTCACCATGAGAGGCCTCTGGTTTGGATCTCGCGGAACAATACCAGATAGAACAAGGAGCTTCTTAGAAGGCCTAGGTGTTAGCATCGGGGATATTGCAATCTTAGCAGAAAATATTATTTTGGACTCCCTGGGGATGGTGGATGATCCCAAATTAATAATACTTTTTAAGTCCAAGCCTCTAATTGTATAGCTTGTTAAGCTTAATTGCATTGCTTCTTATGGTCCAAGACTCATAACCTTAGTTAGTAAACATTAGAGTATAAACAGTTAGTGTTTTGTAAACTTTTATGTATTATATCGCACTAGTATTTCTAAAGTGACACAACTCAAAATTCAAGACAACTGACAATGTGGCACTCTTGCCTATGGAGGGGAAATAGCATTAAGGCAGCAAGAGTGACACAAGTGTCCTCTGGCGGACAAGCTCTGAAGCTAGGTTGATACAGTTTTGATGATTCATAAAGATATATTTACCAATTTCTTTCATAGTCTTAACTCAAAAACGCCGATTTTTGAGTTGTGTCACTTTAGAAATACTAGTGCGATATTATTGACTGTGTTATTTGATTCATGGTAATTCTAAAACAAGAAAAAAAATAACATTTTTAAATTCTGGTATTGCTTTAAAATAAAAACAAATTAAGAACTAAAAACACAATTGTTCTTAATTCATATGTTTTTTTCTAGAACATTTTGGGGATATTGTGTTTTCCTCTTCAGCTTTTATAATCTATTTATCTATTTATTTTAAGCACATTTAATATGTCATAATAAAAATGATTTAAATTTACAACAAAAACAATGTAATTTGGTCAATGACTTTTTTTAAAATTCTTTTTATTGTGTAATATCACATTCTGTCGTGTATTTCAAACAATGGTTATAGAGATCAGAGAGTACATTCAAACCGCATTTACAGAAATATATAATAAATGGGGAAAAAAATATTGAACTTGAAATAAAATATTATCTTAAACACAATCATTTATCTTATTTACATTCAGTCTGGAGAACTCCAAACTGAGGTGTCTTCTTCTTGTGAAGGAAAAGCAGCCTTCTCTCGATCGTGTTACTGGTATCAAAAGCCAGTGGAGGCTGAGTGAGGGCACTAACCACTGACGCTGAGGACTTGGGTCATTGCCAGAACTCCAAAATTGGTCATTGACTAGGGTTGAAAAGTCATTTCTTCATTTTTATTTTTTCTACTCTAGTCATTCACCATACTACATTGTTTTTGTTGTCAAATTAAATAATTCTGATTAAGGCATACTAAATGTGCTCTTTTTTAAAAAAAAATATTAAATTATAAAAGCTAAAGACTTTCCTTGTCAAAGTCATATGTATTCGTCATATAGCTTTTAACTTGAGAATGATAAGGTGGCGTCTCAACAAGCTCTTTTATCCTTTTTATTTATTGAGTGGTTTTTTTTTTCCTATTTGACATTATAGCACTTATTAATAATTTCTGTCCTTCACAATTTTTGTATTTTTCTTATAACTTACCACAATACTATTATATATATATACCTACCTCAACAAACATTTTGGGTCTATAATAATTTGATTTCACTCTACATTTTTGTCTATTTTGTTATTTATATCGTTATTAAAAATCCTATAAAATTTAGTTACAATATAATTATCTAAAATTCAACTATATTCATCATGAATTAATTTTACATAAGATCTCTGCATAATGCTGGTTTAAATTTCTCGTGTCTGACTTAAAATTAACTGTATAATTAATGTTTTTTTTACAGGTACAATTGAAAGTTTATAGTCATTACTTCAAAGCTATTGGATTTGGTTTGTTATCAGCTACAGTTATTTTCGCAGTCATCCAACAAGGTTTCTCTATTAGCTCGAATTTTTGGCTCTCAGCTTGGTCAAGTGACAAAGATATGGTTTCTAATGGCACAACCGACACCAGCAAGAGAGACATGTATTTAGAAGTATATGGACTTTTGGGCGTAGCTGAGGGTAATTAATTTGTCGAGATTGGTGTTTGTGAAGAATCTTAATTTCATATTATGTTTTTTTATAATTTATTTGTATTTTATATTCTAAAAAGTAAAATATTTATACATACTTTTTTTCTTGTTTTAGTCACTGCAGCATTCATTTCTTCTATTTGCTGGTTTATTGGCGCTGCTGATGCTGGTATCAGAATTCATGTTTTACTACTTTCAAATATATTTCATTCTCCCATGTCATTTTTTGATACCACCCCACAAGGACGTATCCTTAGTCGTTTTTCCAAGGATATTGATATTATAGATAATATAATTCCTAATAACCTGAAGGAAATGCTCACGTTTCTGTCACCGGTAATTAATTTAATTTTATATTTGATTATTCATATCTATAAAATTAAATATCTTATCTATATTGTGTTATCGACTATATTTGATTTTGATCTGTGATATTGTGTTGTTTGGCATACAATACAATATCATATTTGATTTCACGGTGAAGGTTACATGATTAAACCATTTTATAAAATCAAAAATATTTTGTTCAGAGTCTTCTCATTCTTCTATGGACATTTCCCAGCAAGTGATCAATGTAAAGGACTCAACTGCGGTGTGTAGGTGCATGGTGTCCTGGAGCCAGTGTGTTCGGTTCGGTACGTTGTAGGTTCAATTCCCATCTGGGTTAATATTTTTTTCGGCTGTCCTAAGAAATGAAATTTGACACTCCCACCTTGGCTGGTACATGGCAGCAACTTGAAAGTAGCCGCCAGGGGTTATCAAAAAAGATCACAAGCCCCACCTGCCGGAATAGTTCCCTCCACCAGTTATCAATACCAATAAACTAATATTTTAATTTCAGAATTAAATTAAATCTTTTTGAAGAAATTAAGTAGAAAACATTTTTTTTCTTTCCTGTGAATCACAATTAAAAATTTTCTCATGAATATGTTTGAATTCCCTAAAAAAAGTGAAATTCTTTTGATACAAGTCTGAAGAATAGGGTTGGTATGGAAGAACTTGAAGTCTTTAATAGTTATCCTATAAGAGTTCCTTCTAAAAGATAATCTACATTTTTTTAAACTTTTCGGGGAATGAAGTTTTTTTACTTTTCCTATATTCTAGTGTCTCGGAACTATGGGTGCTCTGTATACTGTATACTGTTTTGTATTGAGATTTCCTGAGAGTTCTCTAAAATTTTGTCTTGGATTTTCTTCCATAGAGCCAGATTTTATGTCTGTGTTTCTAGTCAATAACTTCTACCAACAGGAACTGGCCTGTTAATTGACATTTCCTTCCCCGTACTTGTTAATATTTCTCACAGTCTCGATGTGAAGCAACCCAATAGTATTGACTTCAACTATTTTTACAGATAGGAAGATAAGTAACGTCTTAAAGATTTGGCCTGTAATAACAATGAACACTTTTGATTATACTGTTGCCTGATTGTCACATTACATTATATACTGATTGCTTGACAAATAGCATGTAAGGCATGAAGAAGAACAGCACGCAGCGGCTGGTTTTTCTTACTTTCTCATGTTAGCAGATCCCTTATCTATTTTCTTTTTAGTCTCATTCTTGTGTTCTCAGACATGAGAGTTCTGGCCATTTTTTCCTATAAGTGTGTTTTGGTCTCCCAGTAATTTTTCATGAAAACGTTTGAAATAAGTTTGTATGTATTCAGTGACCATCGAAATTTTTAAGTCAGTATGTAAAGTATTGTTATTTACAAACCATGGTGCTTTGGTGATAAGTCTGTAGTGTTTTAGATCGGAAAGATGTGAGCCTGTTTAGCTTTTCCATAAATTTGTGGTGCATATGTCTAAGTAGGTTTTAGTGAGTATGTATATGTACTTAATTTTTGTCTTGTTTTTAATTTCTTCATATCTTGAAATTTGAAAGCTCAAAAAGTAAGAAGTGTTAAGTATTTAATTTTTTTTCCATTTTCAGCTTATCGGAACGCTAATTGTGATCAGTTATTCAATACCACTTTTCATGGCTGTTATTGTCCCAATTGGATTCGTGTATTACTTGATACAAGTAAGTATAAAACATATTTCTTTAAATGAAAATTTTTTTTTTAAAGGTATATATCTTAACATTTATAATTTTTAAAAATAAAAAAAAGGAATTAACTTGCTTTCTTATCATCAGATCTTAAAAGGCAAAAATTAATAAAATGAAATATTAACCAGATATGAGGATTTTATGTTAATTATTTTAACAACTATCTGGCCGTTCACGACACAAGAGTTTACTTAGCTGTCAGATTTCATGCTAACAGGTTCGTTTTATGTTTTATTCTCCCCTTTTTTTACCTATCTTTCTTTTACCCTGTTTATATTTTTGTATTCTTTGGTTGTTATCTTGTTCTTTGTTCATAGCCCTGATGAAGGCTAGAAATTCTGGCCGAAACGTTGGCACGATTAAATAAGTCATTTCAACTTATTTGTGTTATATTTTGATCGTACCCCCAATTATCTTCTCATATATTTTAACAACTTTTTACTTTATCTCAGGGTGGGTTTTCCATTCAACCAGATTAAAATCACACAAATAAACTAATGACTACTTTTACAAGTATATTTAAATCATATGTTGAGCAAACTAACCAATTATATCATCTTCCTTCATGACTGTTGATGTATTCTTCATAAAAATTCTATTGTACCACTGGCAGTAGACAAAGGGTGGTCGGGTCATCAGCAGGAGATGTCCCCTTTGCGGGCGATGCAAATATCAATTGTCATCCAACCATTTTGAGTTTCTTGTAATGATTGATGATTTAGATATTTTCTTGATATTTTTTCTCCTGGATTAATTGGAAATATAATTGTGGCAGAGAAACAATAAAATTTGAAAATATTTTTATCTACCTGATCAACGTAGCAGCAATTTTCAACCTACTTCGAAAGAGGACTGCCATCTTGACAAAGTTTGTTTTTGATTCAATATCTTCAGAATGATAAGATTGGTAAGTTTGCTATCTGTGATAAAGTTGATCAGGTTGCTTTCTGATTAACACGTTGATTGTCAAGACCATAGCATGTACGGCGCTATGGAACGTCGCCCCATGTGCCAGGGCCATAGCATATACTGTAATAATTTTAAAAAATATAAAAAATAAAATAAAAAAAATCTTAATCGTTTTATAACTTTATTTCAAATATAAGAGATAACTTGGGTTCAAATTAAAAACACTAATATCAAATGGATAATAGAATTATATTTAAACTTTTATAATATAAAAAGACTCTTAATTTTATTATATAAAAAGAGAGAGAGAGAAAGACTCTTAATCTCAGGGCGTGTGGTTGCTAGACAATCAGAACAGGCATTTACAATAATTTAATTAAATTAATATCTCTGTTACAATTGTATATTAAATTTAGTTATAACCAAAACTAACCAAGCTCTACGATCTTCTTGATTCCTGGTGTCTTCTGTTTTTCTTTGTTCTCCTGTCCAATATGGCTTCTTCTTCTTGCCAGACAGAAATTCATGAAGCTACATCCTCTCTCCTTGAAGCCCCAGACCAAAGTGACCATCTCTCCTTGGTGCCACAAACAGAACTGACACAAGTTCAAAACCTGCCTTGAGGTTACATGTAAACATCCATTGTCCCACAACAGTTAGGGATTTTTCCAAATGATTTATTTTCTGAATATTATTCATTTGCACTATTCCTTGATTTCTAATTTTCCTTTAATTTACTGTATTTTCAATTATGATGGGAAGAGTTAAAATAGTTTTTATGATATCTGACTCTGCTTAATGTGGCCTTGGTTCTACGTACCGCCATCTTGTTTTTTTGTATCACGAAGTTATTATAAACAATGAAACTTGGTTAGTTTGCTTTTTGGATAAACAAAGCAATGAATATTAAAATGATACATAAAATAAAACATATTAAAACCATTTATACATCAAAATATACTATTTACTAAAAAAGAGCATATTACAATACGGCCGAAGTGCTCTTCCTATTCTTGCCTTAGTCATTCCTTTATCCCCTCTCCAAGTCATTCACTGCCTTCATGGTAGCAACATTGGTTCGAGTCAGTGACGCTTTGCAAAATATTATAGACTTAACAAAAAAAAACCTTAGGCTTAGGAGATTACTCATTGAGTACAATTTTTATATCCTTTATTATTTAATATTCATCATAATGAACCATTCGATTTGTGGGAAGGTTTATTTTATATTTTTTAAAAAAAATTTCAAATATAAAAATTATTTTTTAATATATTGATTTGTATATAATTTTATATTTGTAAATAGTGGATTTTTTTTTGTTTTACTTAGGCTTTTTTAATAATAATTTTTTATTTATTGATTTGTATATAACTGTATTTTGTATTCTATTTTTATTATATACTTATAATACATTCTATATAATAATTTTTTATAAATGAAATTATGACTCTTAGTAGTTATATGTTGTTTTCAATTTTTACTCTAATTATATAGTTATTACTAATTATAAATGTATTAATTTGACTTTTTCTAAGTAAAAATATATGTTGATTATAATTTTAAATTTAAAAAATATTTCAATTCTTTTTTCTTCCTCCAGTGCCTCTCTGCGTTGAGGTGCCTCGATCCAAGCTTTCCATCTGTCCCGGTCCCTTGCCAATCCACAGCTTTCCTCTTTTCTCTCCTTTCTAGCCACATTATCCAGCCACGATATGCTTGGCCTTCCTCTAAGTCTTTTACCAGTCGATCTAGCTTCAAAGTATTTGCATGGTCCACGGTCTTCATCCATTTGGCCTATATGTCTGAACCACTTCAACTGCCTCCTCTTTCCTGAGGTATTCTGTCGAGAAGGACCCAGCTCTCACATCCGTATAGTAGGATGTATTTCAATTCAATTTTAAAATTAATTCACATTTTTATAAGTTTATATTACTTTAAACCAAACTTTATCAAGAGCTGTATACTTTGTATAAGAGCTACAAAAGGGATGAATTTCTTTTAATTTTTAATTTAGATTTTTAATATATTTTTTTCTTAAACAAAAAGCTAAAATAAATATAGAAAGTGGCACCTTTGCCCTTTTTGACATAATATGGTGCACTGAAGGTGCATTAATTTTTGTTTTGTTGAACAAAACAAAAATTAATAATATTATCCATGGAAATACATTAACAAAACTAAACTATTTATTACAACCATAGCTATTTAATATAAAATAGAAAAGGATATTACAACGTCTTTCTGAAAGCATTATTGTTTTAACATTTTGTTATAATAAATTAATTAATTGTATTAATAATAATTTAAGATATCATCATTGTTATCTATGAATGGGTTCTTTTATATAGCTCATTATTCACCTTAACTTAAGTTAACTTGATTAATTATACTTTACGTAACATTATATTTAAGTATTGTTCTACGTTATTCATTGATGGTTCATCCTTTGTTCTTTATTTATTTAGTGTTTTTTTTTTCTATATTTTTAGAGAATGTATGTGTCGGCTTCCCAACAGATCAAACGCCTAGAATCAGTTTCAAGATCTCCAGTTTATTCTCATTTTGGAGAGACCATTACTGGTATAATTTTGTAATTAACATTATCTGTCCATATTATGCAATGTTATTTATTATCAGTTTGTACCAAAATCAAAAGTAAAGTAAGTAAAGGAAAAAATATATATATATAATTTTATATATTGATAACTTTTTTCTTGACTGTCGTAGATATATTAGATTTTAGAGATATATTATAGAGTTTTGTGGATCTTGAGGATCAGCTAATAATATAACTATATGTAGGCAATGTTTTACATCTTTATTGTTTCCACAGTTATGCCCTACAATGAAAAAAACAGTTTTTTAGAACAAATAATTTCTTTAACTAATTATTAAAACTACATGTATTTATTGTAATTATGATCAATAGCTATTAAAACTAAAACATTACTTACGGTAGTCTACTATAGTTAGTTCTACATTGCTGTGACGCTGTAAGTTCTGGCACAAATCTCAAGTTAGTTGTATCAGAACAATGTAGAATATACTGTAATAGACAATTGTTAAGTAATGTTTTATTGTAATAGTTATTAATCTTAAATTATACTATTTACTTGCAGTTTTTTATGATTGGTTGAAGAAATTATTTGTTTTAAGAAACTGTTTTTTTCATTGTAGGCCATGACTACGCAAACAATAAAGCAGGGAAACATCAGCTCAATATAGTTGTATTATTGACTGATCCTCAAGATCAGAAACAAATTAAAACCGGAGATATAAAATAAAATGTTTGAAAAGTTTTTCTTAATGTGCAAGTTATATTTTGCCCTTATAAGGGCATTAAATCTAAATTTTGTTAATGTGGGTTAAAATAGGAGATGTTCAGCTTTCTAATGGTTGCAGTAACGTAGGAATTGAATAAAATGCAAAAGAGTATTCATTGATTTTATGAACATTAATCACCGAAATAAATAAAAAACATCTTACAAATTAATGAAGGTGAAAAATTTCTGATTTTTTAATTTCTTTGAAAAATGGTATTTGAGGATTTGAGATGATGCAAAGAATGAATGTAATTTGATTGTTCCTAAAAAGAATTTTATCGACCTACTTTATCTAAATCCTCATGTTTTTTTAGTTTTTAGGCAATACAAAATCATTTCATAGAATTAGTAATATTTTTTCTTATTCCTAAGAAAGAGACAAATCTATTGGTATATAATAACCACGAAAAAAAAATGTGTAATATTTTTTTATTGAGAAAAACCAGTCCAACCTAATCCTTCCCAGAAAAATTCTGAACATTTAGCAAAAAGGCCCAACACAAACAAACACATATTCATTTTTATATATTATATTAGCAATTATTACTTACACATTTAACATATATAAAATATTCATTTTTATATATTACATTAGCAATTATTACTTACACATTCACCTCTGAAAGGCATAAATGAATAAAATATGGGTTTTGTCTGTCTATGAGTCACATTGATTTATGCCAGGATTTTCCAAACTATAGGCTCCTAGTATCTCCAGTCTCACTCAGCAAAATCTGTTATATTGTTGATTTTATTTTAATTTATATAACTAAATTATATGATTAACTCGTCTCATCAATTAATCTGGTATTAATACTCGAATATGGGATTTTCAGGGCAAAATTATAACAGATTTTCATATTTACAGGATCGTCAATAATTAGAGCTTACAATGCACAAGAAAGATTTATCAGGGAATCTGAAGGAAAGGTAGATGATAATCAAGTTTGCACATTTCCTATGATTGCAGCGGGTCGGTGAGTCATATTTATTAATATTGAAATTATTTAATTGCAGAAATAAATTTTTTTTTTAATTAATAATTTGTCAGGAATAAGCCAGGTAAGTTTACAATGAAAGTAAAGCTACAAAATAAACGATTGTTTATAATAATAAATGAGGTTTTCAGTTGTATAACATTGTAACTGGAAAAAGGAAAACTTTTCCAATGTTATATTGTTTTTTCATTAAGAAGTTTTACCTTCAACCGGTTGTAGCTTACCAGAACTAAATGTTGAAATAATTTTATTTCAAATAAATTTCTTAAATATTCTTTCAACAATATATAAAAAATTCTTCTGACAACTGGTTGCCATCTTTGTTTCAATCTGACAACTGGTTGCCATCTTTGTTTCAATCTGACAACTGGTTGCCATCTTTGTTTCAATCTGACAACTGGTTGCCATCTTTGTTTCAATCTGACAACTGGTTGCCATCTTTGTTTCAATCTGACAACTGGTTGCCATCTTTGTTTCAATCTGACAACTGGTTGCCATATTTGTTTCAATCTGACAGTTCTGACAAAGCCTTTCAAAGTGTGGCATGAAAATGTTGCCATTTATCTTTGACTTCCTTTCCAAGAGGTTTGCTCATTTCTGATGGAGTTAAAATTGCTTTACCCCATCCCGGAAGCGTGAGTGGGGTTCTCTTGCAGTGTGATCGGCTAGTTCATTCCCTGCGATTCCTACATGGCTTGGAACCCATATAAATGTAATTGACATGTCCATATTGAACGAAATTTAGGAGTGATTTAGGGCCATCTATACTGCATAATAATTTTTTTGTTTTTTAATCATTTTCTTTTGGTATTATTCAGCAAATTAATCAGTACTAATATTCTAAGATTTGTTATAGAAGAAAATATATATATGCTATTTCTATTCTGATCAATGTTTCAGATGGCTGACAATAAGATTACAGACGATTGGTAGTCTAGTTGTTTTTTTCACAGCCCTTTTTACTGTGATTAATAAAGACTCTTCGAGCCCTGGCATTGTGGGCCTTACTGTATCTTATGCGCTACAGGTTTGATTCAGATACAATAATATCTATTGATTTTACTTTTATTTCACATTAATAAAATAATTATATATAAGAAGATGGTCAGGGTTGCGGTCAAAAGAGAAACAAAAATAGTTTACAACTATATATTTTCCGACGTTTTGCCCTACTTTGCAGGGCTTCATTAGGACTAAAAAGATACAAAAAAGAAAACTGAAAATATTACAACAATAAGATACAATAAGGTAATTTAAGCTAGGATAAATATTATGTAAAAAGACGAAGAATAGCGAAGAACTTTTAGTTGAAGAAGAATAGTGAAGAACTTTTAGTTGAAGAAGAAGAATAGCGAAGAAGAAGAAGAATAACGAAGAATAGAAGAACTTTTTTACATAATATTTATCCTTGCTTAAATTACCTTATTGTATCTTATTGTTGTAATATTCTCAGTTTCTTTTTTCTATCTTTTTAGCCTTGATGAAGCCCTGCAAAGTGGGGCGAAACGTCGGAAAATAAATAGTTGTAAACTATTTTTGTTTCTCTTTTGACTGCAACCCTGACTATCTTCTGATATATCAATTTTTACGGTCAACTATATATACATATATATAATAAAATAATTATTTTATTTCCAGATAACTGTATTATTAGACTGGCTAGTCATTAACTGCACTGAAGTTGAGACTAACATTGTGTCAGTCGAGAGAATAAAAGAATATACTGAAACACCTCAGGTTTAATAAAACAATTATTCTATAAATTTATGATTACAATGTTTATATAATTCAGCTATTAGGAATACTAATAAGTTTCTGCCGTTTTCTTAAAAAAATTATGAATTATTTTAAAAGAACGGTACATTACGTTTTATTCATAGTATTGTTCACTACTCGGAACTATTTTTCTCCATCTTTCTGGTAGCATTCGGATACCTTGACTTTTGAGGCCTTACACGAACTGATCCAATTTTTGGTGTCTTCATACGATGTAAGCACTGCTCAGATAGATCACGTAGAATGATAATTGAAAGGGGCATTCTGGTGAATACGGTGGCTGGTAGGGTAAGATTTCGCGATTAAATGTTTCCAAATGGATTTTGATTGGCATCGTAATATGTGGACAAGCATTTTCTTGTAGGTGAATAATTTTGTTGTGTCTAGAGTAGTAATGAGTGAATTTTTCCTTCAGTGTTTCTATTATATTATTATTAAGGCTTCCTTGCATCAGAAAGCGTCTTCATACATATTCGACCTTCTGAATCTTTATCTTACTCATCAAACTAACCATCTTTGAACGATGTTTGAACACAACTTTTGAAAGCACTCATGACAACTCTCATTTAAACCAGCTTTACTATATGCTTTGACAAGCAATCAATACACCTTAGCTGTAGATTTCTTCTGATTTAAGGTGTAAATCAAAAGTTCCTGCAAATGATGCTTGTTTGGTACAAAACTTAACACTGCACGTTTGGTAAACTCGCGGATGTGTAAGGTTTATTTGGATTGGTTAGACAAGTTGGTCTGAATTTGCGGCGAACCCTTCGGGTATTGGTTTTGGTCACAAATCAAAGGTCCCTTGTGCTATATCTACACATTTGTTTTCAGTTAGCATTGTTTTAGAACTCGATGAATATTAGTGCACTCTGTGTTTTAATTAATTACAGAATTTCCCCAACCTTCAGTTTAAATAATTAACTCTTGTTTAAGATTGTATATTTTAAAATTCTATCAATTCGGTATAAATTCATTGTTTCAACTTTTGTTAATTAACTTTAGCAGTTTATTTTGAATTTATTCAAATATATATTGTAATAATTAAAAATTATTTAAAATAAAATAAAAAAATTTTTAATAATTTTGACTAATTTTATATAAATTATCTCTTATCTCAGGGCGGGTTTCCAGTCAATCAGAAACAGACGACACTGTACTACTTATAACACTTAAACTTAATTAATAGCTATTTTACAAATGTAATAAATTCCAGTTAGAAACAAAACGGACCAAATACTCAATCTTCCCCTGACGATTGATGATTGTTGATATCCTCTTGTCTATCATGCTATATCCAACTCCTAACAATCGCTTCCAGTCTTTCCCGCTTCTAGCCGACCGATGTCCTCTCACCATGCCTGCCAAATCCAGAGTCTTTGTTTCCTCTCTTCTATCTTCACTGTTCACTAGTCGATCCAAAAATAATCAATTATAGTACAATTGCTCTGCTTTCTTTGCTATGATTTACGATGCAAATAGTTTATCTAGTAACAGGACATGATTTGCTCCAAAAACACCACCATCGAATTGGCATCGTAGATTCCCCGAAATGTCCTCTATGCAACATGGGGGACATGGATGGAGACCTTCTTTTGGCGTGTGATGGTCTGGAGGATGTTGAACGAGATGCGGACCAACTAAGAGGAAGAGGAAAATTGTATTGGGCTGCGAGAGGGAAAATGGTGTAATAGCCCACTTCCTGTGGCGTGGGGGAAAAAAAAAAATGTAAATAATTTATTGATAATTGTTATGTTTTTCTATTTCTTCTTTGATTATTCTTTTTCTATAATTATTGTATAGAAACAACAAAAGTTGAAAAATTTCAATCTATCTCAACACAAACAATTCAACAAACACTTCGGAAGGACACACACTGCCATCTTCCTTGTTTTGAACAGTGTATTTATTTAAAAAACAATGAAAACTGGTTAGTTTGCTTTTTGATTTTAAATAACAAATAAACAATACTGAAACGATGTATATATAAAATAAAAACACAACTAAAATCATTTATATATAAATATCAACTATTGATTAAAAAGAAGGATATTACAATATTTATGAAGATATTATATGTCTAGGTAATTTAATTAAAACATTTCTGATAAAAATTCTAGAACAAAGGTGGAATTTATAGGTTATGTATTACTATATGTATTAATTTCTATCATCTACACCCTATATTGATAATATTTACGTTTCCTTTTATTTTGCCTACTTTTATTTTGTTCCTTTGTATAATGAGGATAGAGTAAATCGAATGTAATTGCGAAAAAAATTCAAAAGAACAAAACAATTGTGTGGATATGAACATTTCTTGCTTCTTTTGTTTACCAAGCATTTGTACAAGATTTATGACAAGTGGCAAACATGTAGATTGAGCATAACATCTTCACATGAAAAAAATTATTTGATGCTAATTTGGAGTCACTAATACATCAAGGTTGTTACTAAATGGCCAAACTTCTTATATTTGACAATTTCAACTAAACCTGGTGGGACCATCTATTGTTGAACAGCTGAAACTTATTTATGCTTCTTATAGTTGATTAGTTACATTCAAAATATACAGTTGTAAACATTGAATTAGCAGTTTTTTATTGTCAACACGATTTTTATTTTCAATCACTCACACGTTAGACAACAGATCCTAGAAATATATTGTTTCCTCTCCTTCTTTTCGTAACTTTAAGTGAAAGAGTAAGAAATATAATGAAACAAACTCTTTTCCTCATTATTTTAACACTGAAAAGTTCTTATAAATTACTATTTTAAAGTAAAATTGTATTGAAAAAGATTATCTATTTTATTTTATAAAAAAAATCTAACATGTATTTATCTGATATAGGAAGCTGCTTGGGATTCTACTACCAGCAATGTTAGCGAAGATTGGCCACAGGAAGGTAAAGTGGAGTTTATCAACTACAAAGTGAGATATCGAGAGGGCCTCGAGCTAGTGCTTAAGGGAATCAATCTCATTATTAATGGTGGTGAAAAGGTAATCCTGCTATATTTAATTATTTCCTTCAATATTCAATGAATACTTTTAGTAAAATGAGTAATCAGTGATATTATAATGCATGTTTTTTGTTTAGATCGGTATCGTGGGCCGCACTGGTGCTGGTAAATCATCTATTACATTAGGTCTGTTCAGAATCGTAGAACCTGCTGGAGGTCAAATTTTGGTAGACGGTGTCGATATTTCGAAGCTAGGACTTCAAACCTTGAGATCTCATCTTACGATTATTCCTCAGGTAATTATGATTGTAAAGTAGATGTAGGTTTAGTGAACACAATTTTAAAGTCCGATTGATTACATTGTGCTAACTAAATATCTAATTATCTAATTTATTTTCTTAAGGACTAGAAGTAGCTTAGGTATTTGGCTCTTGCTGAATTAACCCCTTCACAACGTGGTAAAATTACGAATTCTGGTCCAAAAAATGTCTAGTTTTTAAAATGCGGAAATATTTCGGCATATAATAAAAAAAATTCTATTTGGATATAAAAGCTTTCCGAGATAATAAAAAGAATGGTTTAACGATAAAGAATGTTCGGAAAGTTTTGAGGCAGAATAATTATGTGATGAGAAGGAATATTTGTGTTGTGTGAGGTTGTCTTTTAAGAGGTTTTTGGTTTCACAGATATAAGGGAATTACTATTGGGAGTGGAGCAAGGTATGTGATATACATGTGATCGGTATAAAGGTGGGATAGGGTCTTTAAGATGTGAGTAGATATTAGATAGTTTATTGTGAAGTCTGAAAGCAATACCAAGGTTAGGTGTAGCAGAACATTACATGTTGGATGTAAGGTGTGAATTTATATTTAAGATTGTCCTTGATATGATAGCTGGGTTGGCCGAAACATTGGACATTTTAAGTGATAATAAAGAGAGAAATACTTTATTCATATATGCTGCCTAAATACATTAGGTTGCTATCTGACACAGCGTACTTATCAATCCGTAATCGGACATATTTACATTACATATTCATGGTACAATCATAAAAAAAAGATATACAATAATAGAATATAATAAACAATTTTTTTTTTCACCACTACAGTTTCCTTTTACAATCCATTTCGGTC
>NW_027110118.1:48856-49671 GCF_000696795.3 Halyomorpha halys | reverse complement strand
CGCGATTTCGGTTTCGTAACTGAATATAGACTAATCTAAATAACTGTAATAATCTAAATTTATTTAAATAAAATATAAAGGAATTTTAATCGTTTTTAAACTAATTTCAAATATAAAAGAGATAGCTTGGGTTCAAAATTAAAAACTTTAATATTAAATAGATAATAGAATTTTAATTAAATTTTATATTATAATAGACTCTTAATCTCAGGGCGAGTTGTTGCTAGGCAATCAGAAACAAGCACTTACAATAATTACAATTAATTAAATTAATAACTCTTTAACAAATGCACTTAAATTTAAGTATAAACAAAACTAACCAAGTTCACAATCTTCTTTTTTTTTAATGTCATGTCCTCAAAATGCTTCCAGTCCCTCCTAAAAAGCTATGTCACTCTCCCAACAATGGCTTCCCATCTTCTCCGCTTCCAGCCGAACAGACGTCTTCTCACCAAGCCAGCAAAATCCAGAGTCCTTGTTTCCTCTCCTCTATCTCCAACTTTCACTGGTCAATCCAAATAATCGATTGTAGTACAATTGCTCCGCTTTATTTGCGATGTAAACAGTTTATGGAAACAACAAAAGTTGAAAAACTTGAATCCATCTCAGCACAAACAACTCAACAAACACTTCGGAAGGACGCGCACCCCCATCTCTCTTGTTTTGAACAGCTCATTCATTTTAGACAAAGAAAACTGGTTAGCTTGCTTTTTGATTTAAAATAACAAATAAACAATACTGAAACAATATACATAAATAAAAACGTAGTTAAAATAATTTATCTATAAATATCAACTATTTATTAAAAAAGAGGA
>NW_027110118.1:37041-48806 GCF_000696795.3 Halyomorpha halys | reverse complement strand
ATAATTGACCCTATTTTTCAATATATGAAAGAGATGGTCAGGAGGTGAGGTCAAAAGGTAATCCGTAACCTTAATTTACTTTCTGTCTTATTATCCTACAATATCAAAATATTTTTACTTGTTTTTTTTATCTTGTTAACCCTGATGAAACTCTACGAAGTGTGGCGAAATGTTGGTAAGTAAATAGTTGCTAACTATTTTTCGTTCTTTTGACCCCACTCCCACTCCTCCTCCCCCCCCCAACCATCTCCTTCATATTCTAATAATGAAGAATATTTGAGACTTGGATACAAATTATTTTATTTAAACAATAAAACCAGTTTCTAAGAAGTGAGAAGATTATGTATAAATTATATTACTGTTTATATTCTTATAAATTAATAGGTTTTTCATTCATATTTTGGCATAATTTATTATTCTTTAGAAATTATCTGATTTTTAGTCTGCTTAAGAAACACAGTGATAATGTCAGTTTTTTTCTTTTTCAATCAGATTTCATTTTTCAGCTTAATTCACAGTGAGACTTCTTTTGTTTGTACAGTGCATTCGACTGGATTTCCTATTCAACTATTTTCTGTTTGCAAAATTCAAATGCATTTTCTTATTTTTTTTTTAATATTTAAGAATTCGGCATTTATTCCATTAAAGTTTTTTTTGTCTGTTTTTTGATTTATTGTGTTATTCGCATTTTCAGCTGTATATGGATTTTGTAAAAAAAAAAAAAAAAAGATTTTAGTATAGTATACTAATCTGATATTAAGAATAGGTTGTTATTTAAATTATATTTTTAAATAATTATATTTTTTTATAGGATCCTATACTATTCTCGGGAAGTTTGAGGATGAACCTTGATCCTTTTGGATATTATAGCGATGAACAGATTTGGAGAGCTCTAGAACTTACCTGTCTTAATTCTTTTGTGAAAAAGCTACCTGCTGGATTGCAACACGAAGTTACGGAAGGTGGTGAAAATATAAGGTAAAAACATCTAAATTGATGATATCAATGACCATAAAAATCTTTTTAATTTATAAAATTTTTCTTTTGAGGTTAATGACTTCCAATTTAATGAAATTTCTTTATTAAAATTATCACCACATGGTATAACGTTTCGGAACCACTGTCTCATATTCATGCACCTTAAACCTCATAATTTCTTCTAAGAAATCATTTCACAATTTGTGCATCTTCACTACTCCTTAGCACAGCCATCACTTTTTAATTTATTAATTTTCTTATTAATTGATGATTTATGTAATTTAGCATTTCTCATTCTTGTGTGTCATAAAATTACTGCTGGATTATTAATTTATTCTTATTAGAAATATATTTTTTTAAAATGCTTAAAACTAATGCAAGGTTTTCATTTATTATTCTGTACTATCAACAGTGTTGGTCAGCGGCAGCTCATCTGCCTCGCAAGAGCTCTTCTTCGCAAGACAAAGATTTTGGTCCTTGATGAAGCTACTGGAGCTGTCGATTTGACAACTGATGCCTTCATTCAAAATACAATACGAACAAAATTTGATGATTGTACTGTGATTACGATAGCTCATAGGATTAATACCATAATGGATTATGACAGGTTAGTTTCGATATGAATTATTTGTAGTTTTAATGAAAAAAACAAACAATTTTTTATTTATTTTTCTTTTTAATTTATATTTTGATGAAATTGGAGTTTCCTATACAGCCAGGTTTAAATTTATTTGTATTCCTATTATTTTTCACCATGGGAGTCGAAGTTTTTCATTTTGTGGAACAACCATTCAATGAAAAAAGATAACGCCCCAGGCCGGATTCGAACCGGCACTGCCAATAAATCTCAGATTGGTAAGACTGCCCAACCACTGATCTACGGGCGGCCCAACAATTTGACTTGTTATAAAACTGAATTTAAAGTAATTAATTTTTTTTTTAATATTGTTTTCTTTTAGAGTTCTAGTTCTGGATCAAGGAAGTGTTTTAGAGTTTGATGCTCCTTCAGTTCTTTTGGAGAACAAATCATCAGCATTCTACAAAATGGCTCAAGATGCAGGTGTGGTATGAAGATGTCGAATTTAATGTAGACCTTCCTAGTCAAGATTAATTCTGAAGTTCTCGATGAAGGGATCTAGAGAATCTTTGTAAATAAAGATAAAATTGTACATTAAATAGATGAGAAATGTACATTAATATTTTTCCAAGCAGAGATCGATGCTGGTTCTTCCTCGAATACACTTTTTTTTTTTTAGTTCAATGATGTAATATATTTATTGGAATAGTGTTATTATACATTCTTTAAATAAATAAAATTTATTTTCTTTTATGTTGAAGTTTTAGTTGGGTATAGTACATGTTAGATGAGTTTGCCTATTGGTAAAGGAGGGGAGCGATGGGGCAAACATTCTTCCGCTGACCCCTCACTCTTCTATCTTCTCTCCACTCTGTTGGCTAGACATCCTTTCCTTATTATATGTTAGACGTAGTAAACTACTATAGTACTAGTATGATAAAAAAAAAAAATTAAGCATTCTATATATATTTTTTTGCTCCCTCTAAGACAGATATCCAAATGTATTAGAACTAAAATAAACCTCATTTTTGAAGCAACATTGAAAATTTATACTTTTTTTTCTCTAATTTATTTTATAAAATTAATTTAATGTAGTAATTGTGTAAGTACATTCTTCTTCTTTTGTAAAATTGTTATCTGAATTGTAAAATCCTGTGTAAGTGACCTATTTTATTTAAAATAATAACATCAAAATGTTGCGAATCCAGTTAACATCGTCGATATCATCAATGAACATCGCTATAATAGTCTTGTGAATGAATGTTTATACTGCAGACCTCTTAAAGGCTTTATGTATCTTCTTCTTTCTTATGGGTTAAAGTAGGATGTGATGCAACAAAACTTAATGTTTTCTTGTGCAATGTTGTTTTATTGTTCCAGCTGAAGTTCATTGTGTATTTGAGTCATATTTTATCTCTTGAGTGATATGCCACTGTAGATCTGTGGTAAATTATTCTGATATTGCTGAAGGGAGTTCTAGGCTGTTGGGTGTAAGTAGTGTCGGAGGGGTGCTCGGTGTAGTAAAGAGGGTGTCTTGAGTTAGTGTAATGTCGACTTGACAATGTGTATTCTGTGTTGTATATGTGATGTGAATGAGAAGTGTGATTCTAAGTTCATTTGGAGGTAAGATGTCGATTGGTCTGGATTGTTTATTCATGTAGTTTTGGTTATCTGTCGGAGTTTTCTTGTAGGAAAAGGTAATGGTGACAGTTTTTTGTGTGTTAAAGTTAATGTCTTAAAGATCGTCTGTTATTAGTTGGGCTGCTTTTTGCTTACTCATAGTAAGGTCCAGGCTGTCTCTTGGAACAAACTTTTTGTTCCTGGTTGGAAGGGATTGTTAAGATGAGAAGAGGAGGAGCTTGAGGGGGGGGGAGGTGCATGAGCTCTCTTTCTATGCAGGCATATTCATTTTAGAAATATTATACTTGTGATTTAAAAAAAAACAATGTTTGGTTAAATTAAAAAAATAATAATCATTAAAAAAGTAACAATTTATTTGAGCACAATCGGCCCCAAGGGCGTCGTGCTAGTTATATCATTACATCTATTGACCAGTGTACACAATTTACAATTATTTTCAGACATTTAAATGAGAAACATGATTATGAGAAATGTTTGTTTTTTTAAAAAAGAAAACAAAATAATTAATATAATGAAACATTGTTCCCAGCTTACATATCATTGGTCCATTACATACAACACATTTAAAACTAACAGCTTTTTGTCTAAAACAATGATATGGATATAAAAGAAGCTACTTTGACAAGAATAATGTTCACATTAGCAATTTTTTTTTTAAAATTACAATAAAGCTGGCAATCCACAATGAAATTTATAAATAGCGAAGCTGTTTAACGTTGATAAATAATTGGTATGTGAAGTGTTACGTCTAACGACTGCTAAGAGAAACAAAACAGATATACATTCCAGACTAATTGCTCAAACTTTAATTCGGAAGTTTTGGTTTTATAAATGTAGTTATGAAATAATTTATTTACATAAGTACATATGCAAATATAAGAAAAAAGAAAAGCTTTTACAGAAAGAGTTATGCGATAGAGTATGTACATAACATTATTTACACAGTTCATATTTTAACAAAGAATATGAAACAAGTTACATTAGTGCGAAAGACTTCTTATTATTTATTTTTTTAAAAGAACTTTTACTTTGGCAGGACTACAAAATAGAGGCTAACAGTACAATAACATTTTAACAAAGTAATCATAAACAATTATTGCTAAGACCAGAAAGAGAAGAAACAAAGGTAAGAAATATCCAAAATGGATGTAAACTTTTATTATATCTGACGATATTACTGGACTTGTTTCTTTTTTCTCCTGTTTTTGTCATCCTCTGAACCCACTCTATTAATCATATACTCATATACATAATATATATTTATAATAATAAAAAACAAGGTTTATGGTGCCAAAAGTAGTTAACATATTTTTCCTGACTGCTTGCATAAACAGAAAAGGAAAACCAACAACTTCGAGTATACATATACTTAAAATTAGTGTGCATAGTTATATTTACAATGCTTGGAAAATACTTTTATTTTTGCTTGTACTGGTAATATTTTGTATTTGATTCCTTTTTTCTAACAATCCTCCACGCTCGCTAAAACAAATGGAAACAATTTATGCCAACATGATAATGAATGATATCGAGACAAAAGTGCCTCGTATATATTTATGCTGAGAGGCAAAAAAAATGGTAATCCTTTATTATAAGTAACCAATACTCCACATATTCACAGTATTTTACTATACAGAGGTCAGGCTGATTTATTATTCAAACTAAAGATAAAAACAAACATAGCGGTATTTAAAAAAAAGAAATTCATACCGCTACAAAATATGAAGGTGTGCAATACTTAGTAACAAAATACTGTTACTAGACTAACAGTTGTGCAAGGAGATGATTTGGTCAGAATCATGATCAGCTGCGAGATTTTAAACTAAAATTAAATCCCTTTTTAACTAAGGGATCCTTGGAGTGTGTTACCAATGAGCTATCCACTCCCAATTAAAAAAATATAAGTTCCAATTTTGTTTGAATAGAAATTTGAATATTTTGATAGAGGTTATTTTTCTTCCTCTAGCATTTATTACAGCTTACATTCAATACCTAATATTGTTTTCAATAAATTATTGTTAGATATTAATATTTTTTCATCAGACCTTGGCTATTAATTAATTAAATGTCAATGCTATTATTCTATTATCAAAATAATACTTGATTCTTGAATCAATTCTAACAAAGTTGAGTGTCACAACAAGAATTCATACAAAACTGGAAATAACTGATCAGTCCTAGTTTTAACCAAACCAATAGTTTGTTCAGACAACAAAACTAGTTCTGACTAGTTTTCACCAGTCAAATGCTGTAGTTTTTCTTTATAACTAATGCACCAATCATTAGCAAATGTTAAGGCTTCCAAAAAGCAAGACCACTAATTATTTGTCTCAATTTTATTATTTCTATTCTTGCCATAATTTTGCGTTTACGATTATATTCCTAGATTCCCTAGTTGTATCAAAAAGCTTCATTAGTTTATTAATTAATTAATCATTAGTTTATTAATTAAACCAAAGTAATTGTTGTAATGTTTTATTAATAACATAAACACGGAGATATACAAAAATAAAGTCATGCTGTATTTATCACTGACATTTTTAATTTTAAACTCAATGATCAAATTATATTATTAATAATGAGATGTAGATAGTTGACCGTAGATTAATGCTTGAAGAAGTTTGTCGGGGGGTGCGGTCAGCAAAAAACAACATAAATAAACAAAACCATATTTATTTATTTTATGCCGACTCCGACTTAAGAGAACTCTTCTGTTCTATAGCCCTGATGAAGACCTGAAACTCAGGTCGAAACGTCGGCATAAAATAAATAAATATGGTTTTGTTTATTTATGTTATTTTTTGCTGACCGCACCCCCCCGAAAAACTTCTTCAAGTATATTATTAATAGTTTGTTATTACACAAAAGCCTTTAATTGCACTTTGAATTGTGAAAGATTTTTTCTTTAACAAATGCAGTTGGTTTTACAATTGCAACAGAGATAGCTTTGCCATGCTCCAAGATTAGTTCATTTAAAACTAATAATAAATTTCTTTAGACATTATTGTTTTTAGTGAAATAAATAAGTCAAAAATAGCTCTGCCAATATGGAGTGGCTAAAACCAGTTTTGAGCAGTTCAAACCAGTTTTGACTGTAATATCTAAATTTTATATACTGTTTCTCCTAGATAATTTTTCATACATATCTTTAATTTGAACTTCATTAAGATATTAAAAAAATTAAGCGTATTCCAGGTATTGGGAAGGTAGTGACCAAAACTTTAATCGAGGAAACTTTTTTTGCATCTCAACAAGCATATATACCATATTAATTTATTTAGCAAAAGCATATTTACAGTACAGGCAAAAACATTTTTTCTTGAATGTTTTTATAATTAAAATAAATATTCAAATAAAAACATAAATAACAGGAATTAAATAATAATGATTTGTACTGTTAATGATAGCAAAATTAGTTATTGACATTTGACTTATGTTAACTACCATAAAACATAGATATCAATTGTTTAAAATCAGATCCAATAGAAGTCTATAAAAATTAGCAAACATTTTAATTACATTGGAGATTAATGAAAACTTCTTAACTTCATTTTGGCAACTTTAATGTAAAGGGATACATTTAGTTCCTGTAGATTTTACAACATACTACTAGCATAATTATTAATGGGTTATACTATCTGAAACTTTCTAGTCTTCCTTTGTATTTGAAGTTTCATTGTTTTCATTTCATTGAATGATGGAGATTCGATGTGTTCATTGTGTAATATCAATATTTAAAAAAATAAACCTAAAACAATGTGGTTAGCTAAAGAAACTATGTTCTTCCTCATAGCTTAAACTTATTTAGTTGAAATCAAAATGTAACTTAGGTAGCTTCGCTGTTCTCCTTAATAGGACCAAAGAAAAAAAAGGAGGACCTGTTCTACTTGTTATGACAAGAGAAATCAACTGGGCGTTAACAACTTATTTGATAAATGAGGCAATGGCTTAATTTGGAAAGGTTCTAAAATAGATTAAATTTTATTACTCTGAAGTCTATTAATAAATTTTAAGAATTGATAAATTATCGAGAAATAACAAAACATAAGTAATGCTGCTAGAGGATAAAGTTTGTTCTCCGGGTCAGTAGGTAAGAGATTTATATTTCAATATAAAAATAATTATTTTCGTTTTATTTATGCATTCTTAGGTGTGTAAACTTTGCAATACTTCTTTGCAAGGTAACTTGAATTTTGATTGAGTATTCAAATAAAGATTATATTTTTTGAGTAACAAAAGACTCGGGAAGCTTGGAAGATATTTTAAAATATATTAATATATTATATTTATATCAGGAAGAACCTCCATCTAGTTAATGTAATATGGTTTGGACAGAGATATACAGATTTTGGCAAGTCAAATGAATAAGATTATTGAAAAAACAAAGAGTTAGTTTAAAGTAGAGTTAGTTTTATCTGGTCTAATCTGTCAAAAAAAAAATTCATATGTACAAATGAATAATATTGGATTGGAAAAAATAATTTCTAGTAACAAAATCAATAGAAATACTGACCTCTACATAATGTTTGGCATGTATAAGAAAAATATTCTGTGATAAAGCTATGAAATTTTAACAGACTAAATTATTTTAAGTTTCACAGTTGTGCCTGGAGATACATGACGAAAATACGTACAAAGGTGAGAAAAGGTTACGGTGCCTAGCACTTGTTAGTTCTGCTTTGACGAACTTATGGTCCCTCTTGAAATGTCTGAGGCGATGACTACTTTTCAGTGTCTCGTCCCATCCTCGATCCAGCCTCTCGACATCAGCTCTGCAATACTGACCTGGAATAGAAAATTTTGTTGATTCCTTCTTTGACACGATTCACTGGAAAGTCTTCAGGGATTAAAAAAAATGCTCCTGAGGTATCAGATCAAATGGTAAAATAAAAATACCATTAAATATTACCTTTGCTTCCAGAATCCTGTATTTGACTCTTCAGCTCTTGACTATTGGAGCACAAAGATTTCGCATTTTCATACCTGAAATTTATCTTGATTAAAACTACCAATCAGAACAATTCTAATAAACAAAGCAGTTATAATTTTCATAGTGTTAAGGTTTATAAACATGCAAGTTAATAGGTCATACATGAATTCAGTATTAAATGTCTAATATTCAAAAATTCAATATTAATTTTACCAAGCAAAAGATAAAAATGTAAAAAGATTTGTTGAAACCAAGATCCTGACTGAGCCATAGCCCAATGTTGAAAAGAAAATGTATTAAAGAAATTTATCAATCACTGCTCATCAAAACAATGAAGCTAAAATATTTAAAATATGCATATATTTTTGTATATCTCTATGTTTATGTAATAAAACATTAAAACAATTACTTTGGTTTAATTGCCACAATTCATAATAAACTAATGAAGCTTTTTGATACAACTAGGGAATCTAGGAATATAATCGTAAACGCAAAATTATGGGAAGAATAGAAATAATAAAATTGAGACAAATAATTAGTGGTCTTGCTTTTTGGAAGCCTTAACATTTGCTATAGATTAGTGCATTAGTTATAAAGAAAAAGTACAGCATTTGACTGGTGAAAACTAGTCAGAACTAGTTTTGTTGTCAGAACAAACTATTAGTTTAGTTAAAACTAGTACTGACCAGTTAATTCCAGTTTTGCATGAATTCTTGTTGTGACACTCAACTTTACTAGAATCGATTCAAGAATCAAGTGTTGTTTTGATAATAGAATAATAGCATATGGTCTCCTTGAGAGATTTTATTTTACATTGACCAATACTTGTTATAAGTGTATGTTTTAAAGATGAGATAAGTAGTCTTGCCATCTAGGCTGGGGATGGAACAGGTGGCTTACGTGTCCATTTCGATTTAATTCTTTTTTTTTTTTCAAAGAATTCTCTATTCCTTATAATTAAATGTTTTCAAGACAAGGCCTAATTGTGAATCAAAATTCCTTATATAAATTGTCATTATTCTTTTTAAAAGAAATGTTATCAATCAGAGATTCCTTTAACACATTCTCATTTTATCATTGGGCTACGGACCAGTCAGGACCTTGGCTCTATCAATACGTCTTTTACATCTTTGTCTTTTGTTTTGTGACTGATTCGATTCGCTCATATCAAAATTTTGATATATTTTCTAAAAATACTCTGTTAGATTTTTAAATTTTCAATGAACTATATATAATAAAAACAAAACTTAATAAAATGAACATACCCATCCCTGTTGATTGTAAACATGTTGCCCTGGAGAGGAGGTGGAACTGCTATTTCTTCTTCATCGTCTTTTCTATTCATGGACTCTGCACCATTTCCAGGTTCCCGTGAGCACATATCCCTAAGGTTTGGATTTGATGCTCCATCTGGGTGTCGTAGTGAAGATATACTTGTGCTGTAATTATGTTAGAACAAACATAAGACAAAGGTTAAGTACTACTTATAAAGCTCCAAAATGTTTTCTATTGAGCTAGGCTCAACGGCGGCTACTTTAGACTTACTAATAGCGTAAACTGAGGGCAAGGCTTTGTGCTCCAGATATGTTTAAGGTTCCATTTAGATATACTTATATATAATTAATATATTCATTTACCATTGATGTTCATATACCATTGATATTTATATATTGGTTGTTATTAAATATATGTTTGTTAAAGTTAAGGTTATAATCATAGTAATTCATGCCACCTGTACCATGAGCAGTGCTGCCGATTTGTGAATATTTACCAGATGTTGGGGTATTTTTCACATTAGTGGGTAATTTTCAGGTATTTGGGTAAAATGGATTATAATAGGTGTGCTAGTGCAGTGTCGAACTAGTCCTTCAATCAGATTTTTTAGTTCATTATTATAGACTTTTTCAATTACTAACAAATTATTATTTTTCCTTTGATATTTAATTTTAGGACATAAACGTACCATTTGGGACCCAGGATTGATTTGTTTTTGAAGCATGTTATGAATATAATTTTTGAGCCTTGGGCGGATTTGTTTTGTTGCGCCCGGGGCAAACGGGGATACAATATTTTCTTCGAGTTACTGTCCAACAGCATAATTGTTGATGTGGTGAATAAAAACTTTGAATAAAATTAATTTCAAGATTAGAAATAATTGAAACAAAAAACATTTGTATGTTGTGACAGTTCACTCTGCATATGGCAGTCATGGTATACATATGACAGTTAAACATGGCAGTTAACGTGACTGTTAGTCTACTGACATTAATTGTACTATCAACTATCACGTCCGATCCAGTCTGGTTATACTCTCATGACAGTGACCTGTCATGGCAGTAAAATGATGTCATGACAGTAACTATCAAACTGTTATATCCTGATAGTGGCTGCGACTTTGGAGGCAATAACAGAAACTGTACGTGTATGTGATAGTTCACTGTCAAGGCATATACATGTGATAGTCAATCTGACAGTTCCATCATTACATCACTTGTACTATTAACTATCACGTCAGAAGTAATGCAACAGAAAAATTATAACTGTAAAAATCATGAATATAACTATCAGAGTGGTTATTTTCAAGGTGCTAAAAAAGCAGGTATTTTTTGGTCAAGTGAATTGGCAGCACTGACCATGTGTTTAATTCAGTTTAACAAGCCTAGTTTAAGGTATTACTTATTTTATTATATCAAATTTCTTTATGGCTTATCAACTTCTTTCAAGTATTTTAATTTAAAATAACCTGTTGAACATAAACCACATATTACCAAGTTCTAGTGACGTTAAGTCATGTTGGCATGGATCATTTACAAAAATAAATTTCAGTTTTGTGAGGTTACTAGAATGAAAGGAAAATATTTAAATAAAACAAAGGAGTGAGAATATTAAGTGAAACTGAAAATTATTGCTTACAATTTCCTGAGACCATGAAATCGTGTCATATCTTGTTTCTGCCATGATGTTTTCATGTCATCATTCTGCTCCATGTTCCCTCTACAGTTATCACAGAATTTTCCATTTTCTCCCTGAAGAAATATGCGGTATTACGATGTGATTAATACGTATATTAGTACTTTTAAAATTTGTAAAGAGAGAGAGAGAGAGAGAGAGAGAGGAGAAAAACTTTATTAAAAAAAGTTATACTGGCCAACTGTATTGGGTTGCTAAATACACAGAATAATTCTATCTAGTCAGAATTTTTTTATAATAAAAATATAAATAAATATTGGAAGATTATTGATTGACCGTGTGTATAGATGAATGGAATATGGCCCGGGTGCGGTAAAAAAAAACAAACTCAAATAGTAAATAATTATACTATTTTTATTGAGCCAACGTTTCGCCCCACGTTGCAGGGCTTCGTCAGGGCTAAACAAGATACAAACACTATAGTTACAAAAAGGGAAAAAGAAAAAACATAAGTGGAAAATAACAGGGCTATAAAATGAAAAGTAAGATATGATAAGAAAAATTAAAGATTGTTAATAGTAAATGAAAAGGGTATTAGTAACAGATTGATAAGAGGAGAAATATTAAAGAAAGTACAAATAAAGAGATGAAAACAGAAAAAAAAAATATATATGAATCATTTGTATTTGTATTTTTTTTTCTTTTTTCATCTCTTTATTTGTACTTTCT
>NW_027110118.1:32663-36517 GCF_000696795.3 Halyomorpha halys | reverse complement strand
TAATATATTCACTTAAACATCTGAAAATCATGTTTTCGCACGTAAGTATTTAAAATCTTTAAAAAACTCAACAATTATTTACAAGGATATAATAATATGCATACCGTAAATATTAAAAAAAATATGTAATACTTACATAAAATATTATAGATAAAAATAATTGATAAACATAGTAATGTGTGTATATATAAAAGTAATAAATAATAAAAATATATACAAAAAAAAATTATTGAACTATTTAAATAAATTATTAAATTGGGAATAGCATAGGATATTTAAAAAATGTAGGTCAGTATTTAAAACTAAAAGAAACACTTACAGGTAGGTAAGCGGGCTCACTGGCTATACTGTTCACATCAACATCACTAGGAGGACCTGTGATAAAATCAGAGAACATGAGCGACTGACACCTCGACACTGGTTTCATTTCAGCTTTTCGCAATTGGTAGAGATCTTGTAGCGCGCTCAGCTCTTCATAATTACCTAATTAAACAAAAAAGTTTATTTTATTAAATTCTAATTGTAAGAAAATTTATAAACAAATTAACATCAAATTAATCAAAACCAATAAAAGATTAGCGATGTTGCATCCTATTTTTAATAGAAAATCTTACTTGGGAGCAGTATCCTTCACAAAACGAAAAAAAATTGCAGGATTCCGAAACAGCCAATTACATTACGAACAAAAGAGAAATCGATAGATGATTACATAAAAAAAAAAGATTTATGGAATTCTACTGCAAGCTACCAACAAAGAAGCAGTGGCATACAACTCAGGCAATCCAACAACGCAAAGAATGAAGCCAAGACTGATTTAAGACATCCTATTATAAACTATTTATTGATTTATTTTTATTATGATTATTATTTTACTTTTCATCACAAGTCAATTTTTTTGTTAATTTATTCTATAAATATTTTTCTCAAAATTATCTAATTGTTCTTTGGTATTTTTAATTATAATGGTTATAGCAATTAAAATAGTGATGCTTCTTGCACCAGACTATCCTCCCCGTCCCCCACAATCAAGTGTTAAAAATTAATTCACAAACTGTTACAACAACCAGGGCTGATATGATAATAAAGAAACATAAAAAAGAAAATTTATTGGTAAAATTTGAGGGAAAGTATAGGAAGTATAGCACGTCTAACATGAGTTTTCCTTTAATTCCTTTTTTTTTTTTTTAATTTTCCTTTTACAAAGTCCAGGAAAGGAAGTCCATTCGATTGAGAGGAGAGAAGAGTGGTGGGGTGAGGGTTGGCGGGAGTACATTTGCTACTGCACATCCTTCCTCCTTTATCCACAGGCAAACATATCTTAGATGTAAATGAAATAAAAAGTGCTTATAAAGGTGAAGAAATTGTATTGATATTGTGTACTATATAAATATTTTCTAAAAAAAAAAGAAAAAGATTTTTGGTTTCTAATTTTTACTTACATTTTCTCGCTAGAAGATCAACAGGGCTATCTATCCTTTGCTGCCATTCGTTCATTTCCTTGTAGAGAGTGCCGTTTCTTGGAATCAGTTTTTCAAAATCATTAACCACTGACATGGAATCTGAAACATTAAAAATCAGAATATTAAAAATAAATAAATAATTTGATTCTTCAACAGTAAATGATATTCACCTGTAAAAGTAGAAACTACAGTCAAATTTTCTTGACTGAGAATCCTTAAAGGATGCGCCCTCTGATCTACTTCAGGCAAAGGGTTTTCAAGCTCTCCCATACAAAGAGCAATGTCTTCCTCAGTCACCTACGACAAATGAATTATTTACAAAAGTACTTTCATAATACATTTCATTAACTATAAATAAAATAGTAGAATAATCAAATAAATAATAATATAATAAAAATAAAATAGAATGGATAGCTTAGTGGTAAGGCCACTACTAACTCCAAGGGCTCGGGTTCGAATCCGACTGTGGCAGATAATTATTTTCAATACAATTCAAAAGAAATGTTGTGCTCACTTAGTTGATGCAACACCAGAAACCAAGCATTTTTGGTTGAACTAAGTTTCATACAGACATTGAAAAGGATTGCAAACCATGGAAGACTTAAGGGAGAGTGTCCTTTTTATTTCTTAATGTAATCGATTTGTTGTTTGAAAATAATCTCAGAGGTAGGAACTTTTTAAAACTTGGGTTTCAATAAAACTACTTTTGGACATGTTTGAGTAAAAGTAAGAGGTGGATTGAATTAAATTGTTCCATGAATAAAATTTTTAAAAAATGATGGTTATCTTTCAGCATCAGATTATACAAGTTCAGGACTAATTGTGTTATGAAGCTAACCTCTCCAGAACTTTTCAGTCTAGAACAGAACTAGAACAAAAGCGAATCCTTGAACCAGCACCCTTAGTGGCAAAGAAGATCTAATCGAAGCTAGTTCTATTTTCCTTCATGCTCCAAACCTTTAATCACATGGCTTTTAGCTGATCACAAGATACATTTTATTTCTTCATTGGAGAATATTTTACTCTCACAGAAAACAAAAAAGTTTTTATTGGAAGATAATTAGTAGACCATATGCGATTATTGTCAAGGTGGCGGTCAAGACATAAATGATGCTTGAGTCCCATCACCTCACCATCCTATTGGATACTATTGCATTTTAACTTTTTGACTAAATAGGGAGAGATCCTAATGTAACATAATAATTTAAATAGAGAGCAATGATGAAAGGTAATTATTTTAATTATATAAAAGCTCTTAAATTATTTGATTTATAAACCGAATAATTGAAACTCTTGATATGCTTTGCACAGTACCTGATTATGGTGTGATGGCCCTGAAACTTTATCATCTATGAGTGGTTTTTAATTAGAATAATTTAATTATGGAAGATAATTTTTCATTACACCTAACTGTATAAGTTATATTTAATAAATTTGAGCTCCTTAGAAAAAATTAATGCCATGTTTGAATTGAGAGCATTATAGTCATATGAAATAAGCTGCGAATATGCCGGCATGAAAATAACAGTTGTCCTGTATTATATTAAATTGTTGTACATTATTACCTGTAAACAACAGTCTTGCATAGGAACTGGTTCCATAGGTTCTTCAATTTCTATTATTTCAATTTCCATTTCCTCATCGTCAACATATTCTGGTTCAACTCCAGAGCATTGTAACTTCTCTAACGGAACAACTGAAAAAAAAAAAGGTGTTTTAAATATTATATTAGACTTGTTACTAATTTACATTGTATTGCTCCTTATCAAGAAAAAATGCTTTGAATGAATAAAACTTTTAAAATTAGTAAATATTCTATTTAATTTAAATATTTAATGTGAGAAAAAAAAAATATTAATGAGTGTGTAGTTAAGTTATAAACGACTATTTCAGAAACTTTAAGATTTGTTTATATAATATTAATTATTAATTATTCATAATCAGTGAACTAAAATGTTGTACTTACCCTTTGATACTGGGAAGGATGGCGATGGCCTGTCTGGCTGAGTGACCTGTCTCGGTCGATCATGATGCCTAGTGACGATAGCGGTCTGGTTCTCGACCCATTGCCTGATCATGTTCTTTTTGTGAGTGTCCATGAATCCATATCCTTTGGGTCCGTCCACCCATGTTTCTTTCTTCTCTCGGCCTCGATGGATGTTACGAGCTTCGGATATCCTTGACCTGAGATCAGATGGATTTGCTTTATATTTGTACTTTTGGCCTAATGTATTTATTCATTTATTATTATTATTTTTTTTTGTACACATGAATTAGAACACTACTTTAAATTTTAATGGAATATAATTGTGGATGACTATGTTGGGTTTTTCTGTATATATATATATATATATAGAACACTACTTTAAATTTTAATGGAATATAATTGTGGAT
>NW_027110118.1:22022-32587 GCF_000696795.3 Halyomorpha halys | reverse complement strand
CTATTTTTAAAATGTTTATCCTTTTGACTATAATTCTGTTTTATGTTTGATGAAAAAAAAGTCATGTTTAGGTAAGAGAGAAAATTTTAAAATTAAAGTAATGGAAAATATAGACACATATACTAAGAATGATAAAAAGGTAGAAAAAAAATTAAAATAAGTAAGGGAAAAAAACAATAAACAATAAAAAAATGTATATATAATTTTGGCATATAATTAAAAATAAATTTATAATGTGACTATTTATATTAATGGGTTTCAAAACAAATTGTTCTCTGTTATGTAAGTATGAGAAAAGTGGAAGAGTGCAGTTGGGCAGGACACAATTTTTAATAAAGTGCTTTCTTCTTATTTCCCGTCTTTTTGTGTGTAATGTATTTTTATATTTCTCTTTTATCAACTGTTTATTTGTTATTAATTCCATTTTTAGTATATGTGAAATAATGTTTTGTATTTCTTATTTACTTCTAATTTTCATTGTACATCTTATTTTATTTTTTAAATTTACTTTGTTAATTTTTATATGAGTTTTAACATATTTTACATAATTTTTAACCAAACCATAGTTTATTTTTGTTTCATGGTATTTTTACTCCTGATATAGCCCTGGAACAAGAGGTGAAACGTTGGCTCATAAAAGTAGTTTATTTTCTATTTGAATTATTTTGACATCTTTTTATTGATGCCATATGTAATTTTAGTCACATCTGGCTTCTGAATTATGACTGTGATTCTGAATGACCATGTTCCTTTATAATTGGTACAATCATCTATACCTCTTGCTAAATTAAAATTTGTTAAATAAATATGTGTAATAATGGAAAATTGTTAATAATGGACACAGAATCCTTTATCTACGAGTTGCAGATATTTATTTTACAAATTGGAATGATTTTTTTTTCAAAACTTACTTTAAAATCTTAGGACCGTCCACCCATTGTTCTTCGGGTGCTTTGCGTGCGGGTGAGGATCTAGTGCTGACGGGTTTTGGTATTTTCCTCGAAGCCTTCTCTTCCGTAATAGATCTTTGTGGTGACGCAGGGACAGATCTAGAAGCAGTCTTCAATTTCTGTTCAACTAAAGATCCCCTCAGGGCTTTGTTCATAGCACATCTGTTGTCTCCTGTTAAACACGATTAAAAAAAATGTGTAAAAAATATTCTTTTTAAAACTATTTCAATGCAATACAAATTTACTAAGCCAATATAACATAAATAAAAAATTGAATTATAAATCTAAGTAGTATATTTTTATTTAAATATTATTTAATTAATAATTAAATATACCAGATTTTTGTCTGACAGATACTGAAAACGTAAATGATAAATGATGATACATAAAGGCAATGGCAAATGTACAAATGCAGAAGTGTGGATGGTTTATTTGGATTGGCTAGTGCAAGTTGGGCTGAATTTGTGGTCAAAATGATAAACAGTACTACTATGTTGATGAAAGCTGGTAAAGAATTATTATTAAAAATAAATACAGATAAAACAACATATATGGTCAGCAGGAAAAAACAGTGACAGTGTAAGTGATATAGATATAGGAAGAAATAAATTTGAACAGATAGATAAATTTAAGCATTTGAAGTCTACAGTAACTGGGAAAAATGAAATTGATGAGGAAATAAAAGTGGAATAATAATATGATAATAGAAAGCTTAGTGAAACCTAAGGTTCAATGCCGATACCACCGATTGTTCTCAACATGTATCTGTGCAGTGACGCCACTCCAAACATAAATCCACTAAATCAGACTTAACGGAATCTTCCCATCTAAGTTTACCTGTCAGTCCAGAGTTTATTAACATTTCAGGGATCCATTCATTACTAAATCGCGCAACCATAACTACCCATCTGGTTTGCCCCAATGCTATAACCTCAATTTCAGGCACTGGGTGCAGTTCACTCAATTCAACATTGTGCAGCCTTTTAAATTCTCTCGTTAACTCATCCTTTTTTGGTCCAAATATTTTACGTTCAAAAACCTTAAGGCGCTAAATAAAAGTGGAAAATATTTGTTATTTTCAGTTTCAAAATTGCTTAGCCTGCACCTTCAGTCCAGAAAGTTAAATGTCAGAATTTAAAAAACTATTATCCTTCCTACTGTTCTTTACGGATGAAAAATGAAGCCCCTAACTTTAGTAGAAGAACATTGGCTTAATTTTTTTTTAAAATGGAGTATTCTGCAAAATATTTGGATGAGTTAGCTAGAGAATTTCGAAGGTTATACAATACCAAATTGTGTGAATTACAACAATTTAGGTAATTCCATTGTGAGGAACTAATTAAGGGTGCAAAGTTGTTGAGCTTTGTAATGAACGAGTTCCTAATAAGTTAACAAGTACTGAGCAGACTAATAAATGTCCAAAGTGAAGACTGAAATGTAGATGGGAGCATTGTGTTAAGGATTATCTTGTGAAATTGGGTTCATATAGTAGTCTGTGGACAGATACGTGTTCTCAGTGAGTGGTGGTTTCGGTATCAAACCTTTCATCTTTATTATAGTTAATTGTGATAACATTACCAGAATTCAAACTCGGTATGTAGACCGGAGGATGCTCGCCATCAGTCTCTTCACTGGGCCCAACGTATATGACGGTATCGGCTGACTGCTCACTACTAGAAGGATCTACGTCGCTGCTCCCTGTGGCCTTGGCTCCTTCCTCACCGCCACAGGCTGCGTTTGCTCCCATAAACTGAAATCAGATATTCCATGGATAATCTAATAATGGACAATTAGATTCTAAAACATTTTTAGTCTTGATAAGTCAATAGTAAATTATCATTTCAATTTTATTAAAAAAAGAAAGTTAGGTGTCAAAGCAAAGGAATTTTTAAATTAGGTTTTTACATAATAAATATTTTCTAATTATGTTATTAGAAAATGTAACATGGGAAAGCACAGGAAGAATTAAGAACAAAATATCTGGGCTTGGGATGGGAGATCATTTCTAATTTAGAGGTAGTTAAATTGTTAAGGTTACTATGGTCACTGCTAGAATATTTATTTTTCTTTTTGAATTTGGGGCTGAAGTGATCAATTATACAACTATGCCAATAAATGCTGGTAAAGAACAATGATTCAAAGTAAACACAAATAAGACAAAATATACAGTCAGCAGTAAAAACAGTGACATAGATGTAGGAAGAAATAAATTTGAACAGATTGATAAATTTAAGTATTTGAGGTCTATGCTAACTAAGAAAAATTACATTGATGAGCAAACTAAGATGGAAAATGCTTGTTCTTTTTTTTTTTTAATTCGAATTAGTTTAGCTCTTGCCTAAATTCTAAAAGTTAGAATTTTAAGTTAATTAAAAACTATTATCCCTCCCACTGTTTTTTATAGTGAAAAGTGGTCTCTTTCAGTTAGGGAAGAATAGAACTTAAAGGATTTTGAGAATAAAGTATTACAAGAAATATTCGGACTGAAAAAGGATGAATTAACATAAAAATTTAGAAGGTCACACAACGCTGAATTAAGGGAACTGTACCCGGTAAATATAATTCAGGTTATAGCATTGCGGCGTATAAGATGGGCATGTAAGGTTGTGGGGATCCCTAAAATGTTAATAAACACTGAACCAATGGGTAAACATCCAAGGGGTAGACTGAAACATATATGGAAGGATTACATTAAAACTGAGTTGTTAGATTTGGGTTTGGAAGAGCATTATTAGACCAGATGTATATAGAGAATTATTGGTGGTATCGGCATTGAATCATCGGGTTCACAAAGCTTTTATTATTGTTATTATTATCTAGCCTACAACTTATACTTTAGTGGCACATGTCATGGCAAACTGTTGTGCTTATGTAGAAAATATAGAACAAGATTACATAAAACAGGACAAACTAATTTTTGATATGAGAATTAGCATTAGAATTCGAGAAAGTCCGGAAAGTATTTTAAAAAGAAAACTTCTCTGATTAAGACTGACAAAATAAAATATTTAATTTTTTTTTTTTTACAGAAATTTTTATTTTCCTTGAAAATGATTGATTAAAAAAAATATTCAATCATGCTTTAACAGTTGACAACAAAATGATAAAGAAAATTTATAATTTTCTTATTTTTTGATTTGATTCAAATTAACAATAAACTTAATAATAAATGTACATGATTATGAGAATGTAAAACAAATTTCAAAATGTAAAAAAAAAATTTAAGTTTGTGGATATTTGACAAGGCAGCTTCTAAAGTTATATGTCAGGGGAAGACCCCTTATTTCCTGTAACCAGTGATGGGCAAAAATTAGCTATAGTTGATAGTAATAGCTAAAGTTGCCATGGATACGATATTTATTTATCAATGGTCCATTCATGAATAAGGGTCGTAACCATGGCAACTTTAGCTATTAGTTACAACTATAGCTAATTTTTGTTCTATGTCAAAGAGTTTAATTATTAGAGATAGGATTACCTTAAATCTTTTTCTTCTCATGCGATGTATCCTCGATGCCAACTGTATAGTAGTCAGAGTCTCACTGTAGTTGGAAACAAGTGGCGATACATGTGCGATCATAGCGGCGTGGCAGGTCAACGAGCCCATACATTCTTTCAGCAACTGTGTCAGTTTATGTTCTCTAAAACAAAAACAATATTTAAAATGTTGAGTAGCTTAAAAATACCTGAACTAACGATGTAACATAATTTTTTTTAATAAAATGAATTATTGATATAAAATAAGTTCTCAAAGGACTCTCTTCAGATTTAAACAACTCTTAACTAATTGCTAACGCCATAATATAATTACCTTGTAAATAATTGTAAATAGTATTTGAGTTTTATTAGGATTTAATTTAGTTACATATATTTTTATTTGTATTGTTTTATTTAGATTTAGTTATATGAAAAGAAAAAAAATGTAATCATATTTGTGTGTTATAATGAGCAGTAGAGACAAAAAATAGAGACAGCTAGGGGCTGATAATTGTTGCTAAGAGGCGTCACCTAGCAACGGACCGACCATCTTAGTTTTTTAGAGCAGTTCCAACTAATTACTGGCCCTGGTAGCGTCATTAGCAGCCCTGTCTGCGTTTGGTTGATATTATTTTATTTGACATTTTTTGAGTGTACTTGTCGTCATAACAGTACGGAACCAGACCACTTCTGTGTTTCGATTTTAATACAAGTTGCAATTAATTAAGTAATTAGTGGTCAACCCATGAACCCAAGGAACGTGTGTAACTAGCCCTGTCTACAATCATTTTGTTGGCTCGCCTAATAAAATATTGGATATTTGGACTATCGATGAGCCAGACCTACACATCTCGGCAGCACTCTTCCTCTGACCTATCGGAGTGGAGCAATCTTTCGTTGTGCAGCATTTATTTCTTTTTTTGTAAATTAGTATCTTTTCATTTTCATAATTTATCGAACTATTTTATTTTTATCTGAAAGGCCTTTTTATTTTTACTTGTATATTTTGTTTATGTTAGTTTTAGTTTTTAAAGTGTTTAAATTGAACCAAATAAATGTTTAATCCGAGCTAGTTTGTTTTTTGTTCATTCATAGTCGATTTGAGGTGGCTTTAGCACGAATAAAAAATTAAATCTGTACTGCTACAACCTGTGAACGGTTAGGGGTGCAGTACTTTGTAAGGAAGTACTATCACTAGACCAATGGTTGTATAAGGAGGTGTTTTGATCAGAATCATGCTCAACTGCTAGATTTTTACGCAACTAAGGTCATCTACTTCATTAGGTTGAGTGGACCTCGGAGGCTCCTGAACCCACAGCTACAGTGAAACAGAAAATAAAAATCTGCCACGGATGGATTCAAACTGGGGTCCTAGAAGTCAGTATCACAGTACAGACATATACTCTAATAAATTAAATGATCGTAACACATACCTATGTGGTAAATGCTTCTGTCCATTAAATATAGCTAAGAGGACATTGCCAATAGCAGAAAGAGGTAGACCATTTCCTTTTCCCCTTTCACAGCCACCCAAGTCGACTAGATGTAGTCTACTTCTGCCTCCTGCAACTATTTTATACATTATATAATGGAAAAAAATCTTAAATAATAATTCATAATTTTAAGTTATTTTTCTTTTATTCAAAGATTATTTTTGTTGTAGCATAGAGTTTTTTAGAGATATAAAAAAATAATAGATTAATACCTCCACCCTTCCCTGCAACACTGTATTGGTAGACATGGAGGGTATAGAAGAGATGGGACTGTTCGGAAGATCTTCCCCCGAGGGCAGTGTCCAAGAAGAAAGCGGCTTTCTCAGGAGTTGGTGCTCGCAATTCACAGCAGCTCTGCAAGGCCCCCTCGCAAAGGTAGAGGCTAGAGGCCTGGTCAGACTCTGTAAGTAGAAAATTATCCACAAATCATAAAATTGCTAAGAAATACATTAACATAAGCAAAAAGTTTCATAAAGTTGAGATATTGTATTAAAAAAAAAGAGTTATAGTAGTTTTATATTTGTTTATTAATGGCCTTTGTTGAGCTTCAATGTCTTATATCACTTAAACAAGACACTGTGATATAAAAAGAAATGATTTATGGCAAAAATCAATGATGAATAGGGGAGATAATGATGATAAGATTTTTGAACGTGGATAATGTATATGAGAAGATGGCTGAGAGTGCCGTCAGAGAATAACACAAATAAATTAAAAAACTTATTTATTTGTGCCAACTTTTTGGCCAAAATTTTAGTCTTCATCAGGGCTAAGAACAGAAGATAACAACCAATGAAAAAAAATACACATAGAATGATTAAAGTAAATAATTATACAGAATGAAAATAGATAAAAAATAAAGTAATGAAAGAATTGGAAAATAAAATGTATATATATAAGTAATTAAATATGTAGGTAAAATAACATAATTAAGGAAATAAATATATAAAGTTATATAATGCAAAGAAATAAAAACATATGAATATTTTACTTTAGTAATTATAATTTAAAAATTAAACTTATGGAAAAAACAAAGAGAAAGAAAATATTATATACACAGATAATTGAACATGTAATTTCAAATAGGAAGAATATAGTCAGGGTTGCAGTCAAAAAGAACAAAAATAGTTTTCAACTATTTATTATGCGTCGTATCGCTCAACTTTGTAGGACTTCATCAGAACTAAAAAGATACAAAAACAACTAAGAACATTTTGAAATAGAAAGATAATAAGATACAAAAAGGTAAATTAAGGTAGGGTTAAAAATATGTATAAAGTAAGTGTAAAGAAAATTATAGTTTTTATTAGTAACTTTTAATAATTATTTATTTGTATAAAATATTTATATTTATAATTATATATAATTTTTATATTTATTATTTCTTCATTCCTTTTATTGGTATATAATTGTTTGATTGCCCTACAGTATCCTTTCATAATATTGCTCTTACTCCTGAAGAACGGATCGCCTCTTTGGACAACATCAGGATGAATGACTAACTTGGAATCCTCACAGAAGATTGAAAAGACAGGAAACTGCACATCGATTTTGAATATTACAGCACTTACTAGACAAACGGCCTAAACTTCCAAATTATTACAAAAGACTGATCTACAAGACAAGAAGAATTATAAGACCTATCTGGACATAAGGAGTTGAGCTTTGATGCTCCACTGAACCTTCCAATTCCTCTCGTATCCAATCATTGCAATCCAAAATCCTTCGTAAAATTTTCAATGATCCTTACTTTGTCACAAATAAAATCATACATGAAGACCTTAATGTTCCATATGTAACCAAACTAGCCAGAACCAGATATCATTCCTTCCATTGCTAACTCCCTAACCACCCAAACCCACTAGTTTCTAACCTTGTTTCCTCATCCATTCCTGACAATCCTTGGAGGCACCTGAAAAGAAGATGGCCACAAGACCTAGTGTAAAAACGTTATTAGAGTGCTAGCAATGGATAGTTTTTCTACAAGCCTGTATCATTCTATTATAAACGTATAGCAAATTTCTAAGTGTATTATAATGTACAGTTGTAAATCTCAATACAGATATATAAAAAAAAATTAGAAGATCCCGTGGCCATCTTCTTTTTTGACGCCTCGGAGGATTATCAGGGATTGTTAAGGATCAGATATTAAGGACTAATGGGTTTGGTTGAGTAAGAATTTTGAAGAAAGGAGGTATATCTACTCGTATTTCGGGCCAACCAATGGGATGTTGAGATATTTGTTGATGAGTTTATTTATGACGTAATCATATGTCCAAATAGGCCTGATTATCATAGTTGATAAGAGTTTATTGCAATTCTTCGTTCTAGATATATTTTGAAAGGATTTTCGAAATTAAAAAAAAAATATATGGTTGTCCTATCAATCGATTGTTGAGACCAGATGTTTAAAAAAAAATCATGCATTAGGTTTATTATTATTATTTTATCTACGAGTTATCACAGTGACGTCATGTTACATAGCTAATATATAATAGGAGTGATCGATTACTTTTAAATGAGAAACGAAAAAATTAGACCTAATTTCCTTCGAGGGGAGCTATATCGGATGTAACCGAAGAAAGAAGAATTGAGTGACCCGGTTTTTATAAGATACCCGAGGGACCAAAGCCATTTTCTTCCCTTATTTTCCTTTTTTCGATAGACTTAAGGATATGATCGATTTGTCATCCCTGTGAAGGGAGGGTAAGGGGGGAGGGCCAATCAGTGGTCACCGAATATCGTCTCAGTCCTCATGGGGATCCAGTGTATAGTATCCATGTAATGTTATAGCATATAATAAATTATCTAGGAGTAATAAACTATTTATAATTTTTATTTATTTTTTTAACTTTGAAATTTTATTTGCACCTATCAAAAATTAATGAGATGTAATTTATAAAACACAGTACGGACAGGTACGAGGGAGAGCAGACTCAGTCATGGATCCTCCTCACGTTCAGCTGAACTATTTTGTCAGGATAGGAGATCTCTCAACCAACTCTTCTTCAGCCTTACATCAGGAATGTCATAAGCTGCTATCTGCTGTACAAATGTATTCATATATCCATGTATGTAGTTTGTCGAGAAAACCGTTTATGAGTCATACTATTGACAGAGGAGTCCGAAATATCAATTGTAGTATAAATATTTTTTTAAATAAAGAAAAACTTTGGAAAGGAGATAAAAATAAGATCACTATATATTTTTACGATATAAATTGAACCTTTGCGGGGTTGAAGATTACTATGTAAGCAGAACATCAGTTTAGAATTAGTTATTTAAAAGATAAAACAAAAATTATAGTTTTCCGAATTTTGAATTTTTAGGTTTCTTGCAAAATTATTGTTAGGAACCATTGTATTAGATTATTAGACACTCTGCCCTGAGCCTCTAAGATCTGGTGCTAATCGGCATGATGGAGTGACACTTATGAAGTAGTACCCAATTTTTTCCCTAATTTCTTGTGTACTTCATATCCCCTTTGTCCTTGCCCTCATACCAACCAAATTCCATATAAACCTTTTCAACCATCCTAATCCTTTAGTTCAAACCTTATCTAGTTCCACCCATCCCTACAGCCCACCTAGAAGGTTGAAACGGCAGTGGCCAAGAGACTAATTTTCAAATAAAAATGGACAATTGGTGTTCTGGCAATGGTCAGATTCTCCACTCAATTTGAGTTTTTGCGGCGAGAGGGATGCGCTGGGATCTTTTGAGCTCTGCTCTCCCTCACACGTGGGGGATAGATTGGGCTCAGGGTTCCTCGGGTCGATTGTGTAAATATTATATATAAGAGTGTAAATGTGACTATAGATTATATTATTTTATTTTATTTATTTATTTTTTCACAAACATAGTTTGATTATGTCCATTTTCATAATCCTTCTGTTTGTATATATTTTAAGAGAGATTTTATTTATTTCTATGTACTTTTTTATTTTATTTCTTTTATTTATTTTCATTCTTATTTTATTTTATTGTAGTATGAATGTGACCATTCATCACTATTACCTATTTCCCATAATAGTGTGGTAGATTATAATATCTATCTAATTAAATAAAGTTTTTTTAATAAAAACATTTCTAGTGTTAACGACATGTTTAATAATTAATTTGTAAATTATATTTAATTAGTATTTGTATTTAATTTAATTACATTCATTTTTATTTGTATTATTTTCATGAGAATTTTTGTTTATTTGAAAAGAAACATATGTAGGTATTTTATATTTTGAATTTTAATATTTAACCCGAGAATAATTCAAACCCTTCTATAAGTCAACTGAATCTGACACACTGGGGTGTGATACACCCCAACATTACGATAATTACAGATTCACTAAGTTCGATAAAAGCTTTAGATTCTATGTATCCAGAACATCCGATAATTTCCTGCATCCATTTTCACTTAAAAGCTCTTCACAACATGGGTATGTCAGTGACATTTCTATGGGTTCTAAGCAATGTAGGAATCGCAGGGAATGAGCTGGCCGATCACGCCGCAAGAGAAGCACCCGGCGCGACGGGGTAAAGCAATTTTAACTCCGTCAGAGATATGAAGGCCTCTTGTAAAGGAAGTCAAAGATCAATGGCAATCTATGTGGATCAAAAGCCCAATGAGCAAATTAAAAATTATTAAAAA
>NW_027110118.1:10996-21577 GCF_000696795.3 Halyomorpha halys | reverse complement strand
AAAAATAAATAAAATTTAACGAATATTATCAAAATTAAATAAAATATAAATGGCGTTGATGACCAATGAAGTTTGGCGCCACTAAACAACCAAACAAAAAAACAAACCCCAACATATGAATTGGTATAAAATATAAGTGATATAACCTGCAATGCTTATAATGCATTTTAAAATAACTAAGTGGTCTAGATAACAAAAATAAATCATTTCAAAATGGGTTATGTACATATGTATTTCAAAAAATCACATATTGTCAAATTTTACGAGCCAACTTGCTAAAAAATGAATAAAAATTAATTGTTGTTCCTAAATAAACAAAATAATTTGTATGGCTCTTAAATACGAAGTAAATGAATCATAAAACGAGGTGGAAACGTTATTTTAAAAATTAGAAATGAATAAAATACATAGTGGGGGCCCAGAAGAGACCTCTTTCACACACTACACTGCAGACATATTGCCGCCCTGTGTTCATTGCAAATAGCTCTCTTACATTGCAGACATGTCAATTTTGTCTTCCTGTCCTTTCCCCTTTGACAAAAAGAACACCCTACTTGTTTCTCCAAGATCGTATATTTATTTATTTGCGTATCTATTCCTAAAATGTCATCAATACCTAGGCGCAGTGGATGACGAAGTGCCTCTGCCTGTAGCCTCCTCTTTAGGCAGGGTGTCAGAAGTGAATATCCCAGACCAAAAAGGAAGTCTTTGCGTTTCATTTTATTTTCCTACTTTACTAGAGTAAACAATATCATACTGTTCACCCGGAACGGAATGGCCACCTCCTTGTTTTTCTGGCCGTTGAGGACCCCTTGCACATTTGGTCAAAAGTATCTGTTCATCCTTTATTTAAATTATAATCATGTATGACTTGTGGTTTACCAGTTTTTCAATGACTGCATCATCTTGCATTGTTGGTTGGGTGCCATTTTGTCATTAGCCTTCCTCTCTTGTCTATTTAGTTTATCATCAAATCTCAAGCAGTATGAGAGGAAGCTGAACCAATTCATGGGTATGGTGTGTCAAAATAAAGGATGGTTCCTTTTTGTAGAGAAAAGCTTCTCTAATGAGAGTTTACCGGATTTATTAATTACTTACACTAAGGACACTCTGGGGTGTGAGATACCCCAAGGCTAGTTCAAATCACAATAAATATCAAAACAAGACTGACACATGGCAGCAGATAATCAGAATCAATTATGTTATGAATGACAGTTATTTACATGGCGGGGTTTAGCAAAAGGACATGTAGGAATTATTCAAAATTTAAAAAGTGCTGGGGTATGTGACACCCCAGTGTGTCGTTCTAGGGTTAAGAGTAAACAGTTGCTAAGGGTTGTTAAACAGTTGCTAAGGGTTGTTAATCAGTTGCTAAGAGTTGTTAAACAGTTGCTAAGGCGTCGCATAGCAACAGACCGACGATCTACATTTTAAATCAGTTGTTGCTAATTAGTCCTCTAGTATAATTCATTCCCAGCACTGCTTGCGCACGTTATGAGTTTGTGTGGACATTCTTATTGTTCAGTTTGACCATTATAGTGCACTACCAGACCCTGCCTCCGTACGTTATGAGTTTGTGTGGACATTCTTATTGTTCATTTTGACCATTATAGTACACTACCAGACTCTGTCTGCGTTTTGGTTAGGCCATTGTGGTTTGGATGCACTTTGATTATTAGTTTTGACCATTACCATCCACAACCAGACACTACCTGCCCTCACTAAGTGCTAGTGTGACCATATTGGTTTTTGTACATATCGACTGTTGATTGCGTTAAATATATCATACGGTCCACGGCGATTATGAATATCATTGGGGTAAATAATTTAATTAAAATTTGAATTCTAAATGCACCAGTATGGATGTGTATTTATAACTACGAAGCGATAACCTACACATCTTTAGAGAGGAAAATATCTTCCCTGGCCTTTCGGAGTGGATCATCCTTTCGGGACTGTCCATTCATCCACCTCGTCTCTGACCTATCGGAGTTGGCACCCAGTATTTTATTTTATTATTGTTACTTTAATTATATTATTTCAATTTCTTGAGACAAGGTAATTATTTATTAAATAAATCAAACACGTGTATCCATTTTTGTCTCAACACTTTTTATTTTTCACCACTCCAACGTTTCGGCCATTCTAGCCATCCTCAAGGACATCTTCAATATAATTTCTTCCTCACATTAATTTAAAAGTTACTTTTGCAGGCTATTCTGCCCAGGTCATTTTCTTTATTATAAGTTAAAAAGATCTTAATATATAAAGATCTTATGATGATATACCCTATATATGGTAGTGTATTAATTGTGGATAATCTTATATAAGAAAAATTAAATATTAAAGATTTTAAATTTAAAAAAAATAAAAAATAGGCTTTTAACTTATAATAAAGAAAATTACCTGAGCAGAATAACATGCAAAAGAAACTTTAAATTAATGTGAGGAAGAAATTATATTGAAGATGTCCTTGAGGTTGGCTAGAATGGCCGAAACGTTGGACTGGTGAAAAATAAAAGTGTTGAGACAAAAATGGATAAAAATTTTTGATTTATTTAATAAATTATTATTACTTTTATTTATTTCTGAATTACTTATGTATCCAATCAATTATTTCTCTTAACCAATTTTTTATTATATTTTCCTTTACATCTATAGTTTTGTTTTGGTAAAATGTATTTGTTTGTTTAACTGTAAACTGATCTACTGCTGTGACTAGTATTTCTCTGGTTTGATCTCACATCGCTGCCTGATAGTTGTTTAGCGGGTCACTGGGGAGGATCTGAGAGAGGGAATTCGGGAGAGTAAATTTGTCAATCAAATGAAATAAAAATTGTAAAATGGAATGTACAAGAAGGAAAAGAAATAATGAATAAATTGGAATATTTGTATTTAATGTGTAAAATCGATTGTGAAAGAAAACTGTGAGAAAAAAATGTTTTCTTTCTATTTTATTATATCATGTAAAAATATGTAATTTATTTACGTCCGATCACGAATTGATTAGTATGCTGTGTAATGTAGCAACCCTTGGGCAGCATGAATGAATAAAGCATTTCTCTCTCTATTTATATTAATATTTTTAATTTGTTTCTCTCTTTTCATAATTAGTTTTACTAATTATATTTTTGGTCTCTAAGACCATTTATTTTACATATATTCATTTTTTTTTTTAAATATTTGTTTTATTATATTTTTATGTGTTCTATTGTTAGCCTCTCTAAATAAATAGAGACTTCAACTATTATGCGGTGGCTTCAACAACTTTACTATTAATTAAATAAGACTCAAATTGCTGATAACTAATTTCTCCAAAACTTAAACTAGTTGAGTAAAACGATGCGTTACATCAGTTCCAGCTGAACTTGTGCGGTTTCGAATCCTGGCCAACATCAGTAGCAGTTATAATTAGTGTGGAACCGACATGGAGGCTGAAGGTTGGATATCATTGCTCGGTCTAAGCTTCGCAACTTCTCCCAACCTGAAACCTCGTAAAGTCCGACCAACATCCCGCAGAACTCATACCTCAAACCAAATTTATTTAGAAAATATCATTTATTTTTCCCCTGGGATATTAGAATAACGGAGTAAAGAATTGTGAATAAATTTTATAGGTAAAAAACTAATAAATATTAGTCAAAAATATTCAAATTTTAATTTTATTAATAAATTTGAAGCTTATTAAATGATTGTATGTAATTAAAAAAGGAAGGCGGTCTTGTGGTTCTTAAAAACGTAGTCTACTATTTGAGCACAATACTATTTATTAAGCCCCAACGTTTCGCTCCATTTTGCAGGGCTTCATCAGGGCTAAAACCAGGACATGCTGAAGAAACGTCATTGCACTATATCCCCACTTCTAGTGTTAATGGCCGTTCATTAACCCTAGCAGCACCAAGGTAGTATTCATTACGGCCTACTCCAAGGGGGGGGCTCGCCGAGCCCTACACTTCCCGAGACGACCTCCACAAGCCCTCACTTGATTTTAACCCTTATCATTAATTTTCCTTTTATGGTAAACTTACTCTTTTGAAATATAATAATTTCTTCTTACTTCTGTAAATAAGATGGTAGAATAAGGATTATTTAAAAAAAAAATAAGGACCTAAGATTTCTATATGCTTTATTATGAAAATGTTTTAATTTGGAATTAAAAAAAGAATAAGAATACATGATACAACAAAAACCTCGGGTCGCTGAAACTTTAATTATTTTCAATTTCAGGAATATTTTAAAACAAAAAAAAAAATTCTATTGTCTGAACTTAGGTATAAGAATAAAATGTTTATGTTTACAAATGCTCATCACTAAATTCAGCAGGTTCACATGTGTCAACTCTTTTCAGAACAACTAAAAAACCAAAGAAACATATCAGTCCGAAAATATTTTTAAGTAAAAAAAACTGAGGAAATCAGACCAGTAGTGAGAGTATGGGCGAGCTGGTGCACTTCCGTGAGCAGCCAATCAGAATCCAGCATTTTGATGAACCTCAGGTCCCTTCCCTGCACCAAGGGGGGGGCTTCACCCGCCCTCATCTCATTTTTCTAACACAAATAATTTTTCGTACTCTTCCTCCTTATCAAATATTTTTCAAATCAATTCCAACATGTTGGTAGATAAATTTTAGGCAAATAGATTTTTTTCCTTGTCTGTAAAAAATTTATTGAGAGCAGTATTAAAAAAAATCAGAAGTGAGGGCTCGGCGAGCCCCCCCCTTGGTGCTGCTAGGGTTAAAGTAAAACACCATAATTTCGAAAAACAAAACATATATGACAACATCTCTCGTATGGTGGTATTACAGTTCAAACAGTACAGACAGAGGGCCTTAAAACTATTACCACTGCACATTTAACAATCGTAACGTGTTCCAAAATTACAAACTGTCACCTTCACTAAACTAAAACCCACACGTCTGAACATACGTGTTCCAAAATCAAAACTGTCGCCTTCACAAAAATAAAACCCACTCGTCTAAAACATATCGCTCGTGTTTTGTTTTTTACCATGACAACCGTAACACCCCTTGTCTACACGGATCTAGCCAGTGTTTTTATTTCACTATGGCAACCGTAACACTTCGTAGGAGTAGTAGTGTTCATGATATTTGAGAAAATAAATTCACAAAATGTTTATTTATAGTTTGGACAGAATTTGTGATTTATGAAAAAATATTTCTCAGAAATCATAAGATGTATAGGTGTCTGCCAGCACTAAAAATAAAGCTATTTTAATGTACTGTAAAGTAGTTTATGACATTTAGGAGTAGTATATTTCATGATATTTGATAAAATAAATATGAATTTCGCATAAGAAACTTTATCAGAACGACTTGAAATCAATTTATTTTAGCAAATTTCATGACAACTACTACGAAACGACAGCCTCTACGAAGATAAACGCCGTAACTAATTTATAGAGCATTAAACTAGCTTTAATTTGAGTGCTAATAGACATATGTACGTCTCATGGTTCCTCAGATATAGATTTCTCAAAATAAATTCACTAGCTACTGATTTTTCAGTACATTTTTTAAAGAAATGTTTGCTTTTAAAAAAAATGTTTTTCGGGGACTATTGAAAGTAGACAGCTCTCTTAGGGCTAATATTTTAGTGAATTTACTATTCCTTAAATGAAGTTCTACTAGGTTTAAAAGTGTTGTAGGTAGTTTCGAAGATATAGAATGAAAAATTAATTTTTTTTAACATTTTGAAACAGCCTCCATTTTTTATTCCCCCTAACTATACTTGGCAGACTTATAAATTTCGACTAGTAATTATACGTGATATTCATTAAAGAAATCCAAAATTGAGGTGAAAGAACAGACTTTTTTCTCCTCTTGGACCTCTCGTACTATCATAGTTCAATATTCGGGAAGGCCCTATAAAGAAGGTATCTGTATTCAGGGCAGACCGGGTCGCGGTTACGGAGATCGGAGACTTGCCCACTACTCACAGCGGTCACACTCCCCCTCCCCCCTCCGAAAAGCCAAATCCTACCGGAACAAAGCCGTTTCCTAATAGAAGTATAAAATAAAATGTTATGATGGCCAGTGCCATCTGTATTCAGGAGGGTTAGGCAATCTGGACCGAGGGGGCTCACTGAAATTTTACAACCTCCCCTGATATATATATGTGGCCGAGCAACAGCGGTTTCCGGATTATCCAAACTGCCGAACCCCCAGCCAATGAGGGGTGTCCATCGGGCCCGAACCCAACAGGCTGGAACCGCTGCCTAATCCAGGAGTAATAGCTCACTGTGTGGGGGGCGGGTAGGTCTTTGGAGGCATCGCGTTCCAGGCCACCTTATAGTACAAGAGCCCTAGAGCAGAAAAACTGTTATCTCACCCCAATTTTTGATTACTTTAATGAAAACTGTGTATAATTAATAGTCAAAACTGATGAGTCTGCCTAGTATAGATAGGGGGAATAAAATATGCGGCTGTTTCAAAGTGATAAAAAAACTAATTTTTCATTGGAGCTTTATATCTTAAAAAATAGAAACAACACAAGAAAACCTAATAGAACGTCATTTAAAGAAGAGTAAATTTGCTAAAATATGAACCCTAATAGAATTATTTACGTTAAATAGTTATTCCAGATATAGCTTTTTAAAAAGCAACATTTCATAAAAATATTGTATGGTACGTACTAGAAGATCAGTAGTTGGCGAATTTATTTTGAAAAATTTATATCTCAAAAACCATTTGACGTACAGATGTCTATTACCACTCAAATTAAAGCTAGTTTAATGGACTACCAAGTAAGTTATAACGATTAACACAGGAGGTGTAATAGTTTTCATGATATTTGCCAAAGTAAATTTACAAAATGTTGATTTTCAGTTGTTTATTTGTTATACAAAATTTTCTATTTATGAAAAACAATATCCGAGGAATCATTGGACGTAGACATGCCTGCCAGCAGTCAAATTAAAGCTAGTTTAATTTACCATTATTGAGAAGTAGTGTTTACAATATTTGCATATGATTATGAATTTTGCGTATGAAATTTTGTCTGTACAATTAGACATAAATTTATTTTAGTAAATATCATAAAAAACCACAACTCCTACGAAGATAAACGTCATAAACTGCTTCATAGTATGGTACATTAAACTAACTTTAATTTGAGTGATAATAGTAATAATTATTTGTTTAATGTTTAAAAACAGCTGCCATTTTGTATTCCCCCTAACTATACTTGGTAGACTCATCAATTTTGACACGTAACCATAAATAATTTTAATTAAAATACTACTTTGTACTTGATCGTTTGCTTTAGTATTTTCAATAACAAACATAAATTGGCCAAGAAAAAAGAAAAACAACTCTGCTTCAAAATTTAATAATTTCGTTTCAAGATGGGGAGCGCGGTGGCACAGTGGTAAGGTCCTATGCTACAAACTCCGAACACCAGGGTTTGAATCCGGCTGTGGTAGATAATTATTTTCTGTTACACGTAGCCATGAGTCGGCCCACTAATAAGTGGCTTTTAGTTCATTGTCTATATTAACATTTATATTAGAATGAAAATTAAAACAGTACAACAAAAATATGTTAACAAGCAGTATAAAAAAATAACGAAAAAAATTATATATAAAAATCAGATTAGTACATGGATTTAAATAATAAAAATTACTTGGGGGGTATCCCTCCCCCGCCTAACGGTGGACCATCCCCCTTTTACAAATTATACAACTGTTCATTTAATTGTACCAATTCTTGCTCATATTGTATTAATGTAATTTCCAAGTATTATGCAGTTCACATTGTATTGGTTTGTTCAATTTTAAGCAAGAAAAAAAAAAATCCAAGTCTCAGAGAACTGGGAATTGGAAATTGGGTACAAAAAAGAAATGCCAACTTGTCTCTGTTGCGACAAATTTATATTTAGTGATTAGATTAAGAGATGATCTTAATAACATCAGTAATAGACATATACGACATTTTTTTCGGTATTTAATCAAATTTTTTTAGTATCTTAATTAAACACATGTTCACATCAGAATGAGTATAGAAAAGCTACAAGGTTTATAATAATAACCATACTTTGAAGGATGAGAATATAAGAACGATATAAAAAGAGAGAAGGACAGGGAGGTCTACAAGAAGTCGATGGCCTAAGATAAGAGAGTGCCCCGGGCAGTGGCGCTATCTGGCTCTGAGGGCCAATAATATTTCACGTCCTGAGGGAGTGCCTTTGGATTAGGGAGAGCTCTATCGAAGGGATTTAGCTTTTGTCTCCTGGTTTAGAATACAGCAACATTCAGGACCAGATGTTCCAGGCCACTTAGTACAAGAGGTCCCAGAGGAAGAAAAAAGATCAGTTATTTTAGTTCAATTTTCGATTACTTTAATGGAAACTATGCATAAGTACTAGTCAAAATTAATGAGTCTGCCAAGTATAGGGGGAATAAAAAATGGCGGCTGTTTCAAAACGTTAACAAATATATATAAATTGTAAACAGGAGAGTTTATTTAAGATTTGAAAAGTATAAAGTTATTAAATTAAAAAAATTCAAAAGTTGTTTTGTGTAAACTTCTCCTCTCCTTAAGCCAAAATAAGGGGTGTGGGGCTTTGCCCAGGGCCGGGGGGGGGAGGGGTACTTCTTGCTATGCCATTGGTACTGTATAGTCTACATTATTTTCTCTAAGTTATATAAATAGAAAATTCACGACTAAATCTGTTTATTTTAATTATGAAGGAAAGGTAGTGTGGGATTATAGGTATAGTGATCATAAGCAAAGAGGTCGTGTTAGATGGATTGGCCATTGCCGCAAATATTGTCACCATTTCATATTTTAAAACAACTTTTGTTGATTATTTATATTCTATTTTATGAATAAATGGAATTTGGTCCGAGTGCGGTCAAATTAAACTCAAATAGTAAATTGGTGTACTATTTTTATTTGAGCCTACGTTTCGTCCCACGTTGCAGAGCTTCGTCAGTGCTGTTTTGACGGAAGTAAAGTCATAGTGGAAGCTTAGGCCCTAATTTCTCAACATCTCCTTCAAATGTTTTTCACCTTATACCTTCTCTAATTACCGATTTAGAATCAATCTGACTTTGACTCATCCTGACGAAGCCCTGCAACATGGGGCGAAACGTTGGCTCAAATAAAAATAGTACACAAATTTACTATTTGAGTTTAATTTGACCGCACCCGTACCAAATTCCATTTATTGATACACAAGGCCAATCAGCAATCTTCTAGTATTCCATTTTATGATTTGATAGTTCTTTTATATTCCTTTCGGTGGCAAATCTACAGGATGCTCACGACCTGTACTGTTTTTGGAATTCTCACTTATGACACGCGAGAACTATAATAATCATTTCACCCTATGAACTCACTTATAACCGGTTGTACCATCACAGTTTAAACTAAGATTTCTTGAATCTCATATAAAATCAATAGTTGCAATAGTGCAACGGGTCACTAGAAAAGTTAACCTTCAAATCTCGCGGTAAACTTTAACGAGCGATGATAGTCGGTTAAACTGAGATTTAGAGCAAATATACGTTTAAGTAGGTAACCTTGTATAACTTCCATAGTTTCAGTTGGGTCAGTTATCTAGCGAAGGCGTATTGTATTATTACGTTTCATTCCAAATTTATTCAAATGGATTTGATCCAGATATAAGATCTGACAGCTGACTAAGACTTCAAAGAAATTTAGTTTTTTAGGCAATAAATAAAAAGTATTCTGTCCTCGACCAAATTATTTTTTGTAGTGGTCGGGTGAAGAATTATCTCAGCGATTTCGCGATGATCAAAAATAGTTGTAGTTGAATCAATTTTAAATTTTATTGGACCCAAATTTCTTACATTAGCGATAAGAATTGAGGAATTTGACAGTTATTTCAATTTCAGATAACCTTGGTGACCGGGTTAACAAAACTGTAAACCAGAAACAGATCGTTCAGTTACTAAAGTTTTAAATATTATGTTGATAGAAAGGTAAACAGAGTTATAGGGATAAAATGGGTGGGTAAACTTAGATGGGACTTGAGGTCCTTAGATATATAAAACTATTAAAACAACAATAACAATAAAAGTAATACTTGCCTGAGGCCTGTGACACCAAGAGGTCGTTGAGTGCGAAGTGCGGTGCCGCGATCTCGACGGCCGACACCCGGACGGAGAACCTGGCGCCCGTCCGCTGCTTCTGCTCCCCGATACTCCTGTAGAGCCAGCTGATCGCCGACGGCACCGCTCCCAGAGTCCCGCTGCTCTCTGCCGTACCGATCATAGTGTTCGTCTTACCTGCAACAGTGAATGAGGGGTAAAGAGGCAGTAGAATAATGGAGGGGGTCCGTTTCCAGGGGGAGTGGCGCTGGAAGACGGGGTCTATTCCTTTCGTAGGCGTGGCATCTGGGACGCCATATTTGACAGTTGACAGTTGTTTACCCCATACGCCAGAAATAGCTAGGCAAGAGAATTAAAAAAAAATGATTTCAGATTTACTCAAAGCGTGTTCAAATTTTTTTAAAGTTTTTAAATTACTATTAATTCTCATTCACTGTTTTGATGTAAACATTAAATATTCTAAAAATAATAATAATAATAATATTATTT
>NW_027110118.1:8091-9270 GCF_000696795.3 Halyomorpha halys | reverse complement strand
ACTATTTTTGTTTCTCCTTTGACCGCAACCCTGACCATCTTGCTATATATTGTAAATAACATTTACTACAACTTTTATTCTCTTCATATATGCTATAAAATGAACTGTTTTCCAAATAATTACATTAATATGCGAAATCTGTGGATCAATAGTCAATGTTTGGAAACGAAACGGATCCGTTCAGACAAATATTTTTTAATATGGTGCGATAAGGTATTTAGAGATATTTCTACAATTTTTACGTTGCAGCAGCCATTTTAAAAAAAACGTTTTTTAAAAATTTAATTTATTAATTGATACTTACAACTGTATTAAAAATATATGAAACAAGTAAATTTAATGTTAGTTTTACAATGGCATGTATTACATATATTGATAAGACACCAATAACATTTAGAGAGGCCATCTTCTTTTCAGACGCCTAGAAGGATTATTAGGTAATAAAGGAGAAGCCAGGTTAGAAATGAGTAGTTTTGGATGGTTGGGAAATTTATCATATAAGGATTAGTATCTGGTTCTGGCCAAATCGGCAACATATGGGACACTGAGTCCTGAAGGATCACTATTTGTGACAGTCGTAGTCCAAATTAATCCGAGTGTTCAAATATATCAATCTTGTGAAGAAGTTTATTAAAAGAATGTATGTTGATTTAATTACAAAGGTTATATAAAAAATAATAACATTGAAGGAAGGGGGGGAGGTTTGGATATGGGGGGAGGTTGACAACATTACTAATTGTAATTCATTTGGATTGACCCCTTCAGTGACATGTGACATGAGAGTGGCATGTTTTAAATGATCATATCATGGAAAAGGCAATCAGCTTGATAGGTCACAATCAATCATATACTAGTGATAAACAAAACAGAATCAATAGTCGATTATCTCTACACTCCTTAATCCTGGGATTAGTTAGGGAAATTAAATATTTCCTCCACAAAAAATACTGTCGAACAAAATGAATGCAATCAGGTAGCCATGTTTTTAGATAGTTAAATTTGTTACAACACGATTTTTTTTTAATAATTTATTTATTGATATTTACAACTGCATACATATATACACATCAAGTAAATTTGCTGTAAGTGATATTATGACATAATAAAAACATGTGGAGAATCTACCCATTGATAGAACTCCAAAAACATTTCTAAAGGAGAAGATCTCGAGGCCATCTT
>NW_027110118.1:0-6011 GCF_000696795.3 Halyomorpha halys | reverse complement strand
AAAGTCACATTTGTATTTTTATATACAATATTTATAATATTTACCTGAGGATTCTTGAGCCCACTTAATGAGGGGGACATAGGGCAAACTATATTTGACGTCATAGAAAAAATATTTTGAAATAATGTTAATATTAGTCAGTCAATTCAGAAACCCAAACATATATGATTTAATTAATAAACATTCAAGACTAATTTTTAATTTCAGTTTTAAAAAACTAAGATTTTTAATCGTCATGTGCCAACAGAAGAAAACGCCTAGTCCCAAAGAAGGGTTACTACGTGACCGTCATTTAGATATAAACTAACAACACTGATTTAGCTATTCACACTTTTTAAATTATTTTATATTTTGCTGTTAAACGAATTTTCATAATTTTTCTCAAAAACAACCTTTGAATACTGTTTCATAAATGCAGAAAGTACACATTTGCCTAGAATCGATTAAGTAGTCTTTCGAAATAAATATAACATCAGATTTCTTAAAATTTGTATCTTGCATTATACTTACATCAAAGTGATCTTCACAAAAATATAATCAATTATTTAGATTCGATAATTTTGATTCATAAAAAATGTTTGATGTTAATAAACTTCCAATTGAATGTTTGAAATCTGAAATCTGAAATTTGAAAACCCAAAAATAATAGATACAGCACAAAATACAAAAAGCAGAAGATATCTGGAAGCCATACATATAACAAAAAACATACAAAACACAGTAAACTACAAAACTAACACTAAACAATTAAATACACATTACGCCGACATTATAAATAGACTCAAAATATAAACATAAAAATCAGAAGAAATAAACAGGTTTAGAAAAAAAAATCACAAGTCAAAAGTTTAATGTCAAATACAAAACAGGACTTTAAAAAAACAGGGAGGTAACCAAACAGCACACTGAACATGAGATAAGATCCAAAGAGGTAGCAAGAAATATAGAGTAATGGCTTTGCTAAGGAGAAGTGAAGAATGCAATAGAAAAGTGAGAATAGTGTAAAGATGTGATATGATTTTCTATATGAAATTCAAATTGTTTAAAGTACATGAATATGGGACAGTGGTCCCGAAACGTTGTACTATAATGTGATAATTTAATATAAATTACATTCAATTGGAAGTTTATTAACATCAAAAATTTTTATGAATCAAAATTATCGAATCTAAATAATTGACTTAAATATAATATAATAAGATTACTTCGATGTAGGTAAATGCAAGATACAAATTTTAAGAAATCTGATGTTATATTTATTTCGAAAGACTAATCGACTTAAATCGATTCTAGGCAAATGTGTATTTTCTGCTTTCATGAAACAGTATTCAATGGGTTTTTTTTTCGAAAAAAATAATGAAAATTCTTTTAACAGCAAAATATGTATTAATTTAAAAAGTGTAAATAGGTAAATCAGTGTTGTTAGTTTATGTCTAAATGACGGTCATGTATGAAACCATCATTGTGGTAAGCGTTTTCTTCTGTTGGTAGATCACATGTTAAAAGGTTTTTAAAACTGAAATTAAAAATTAATCCTGTATCTATATTAATTAAATCATATATGTTTGGGTTTCTGAATTGACTGACTGTAACATTGACATTATTTCTAGATATTTTTTCTATGACGTCAAATATAGTTGGTTCTATGTCCACCTCATAGAGTGGGCTCAGCGATCCCAAGTAAATGTCATAAATATTTTATATAAAAATACAAATGTTACTTAGTGATTATTTTTATTTTATTATTATTATAAATATTTTTTTCTTTTCATAGACATAGTTTGATTGTTATCCTTTTGTTTAAAATATTTAGAGAGAATTTTAATCCTCCAATTTTGGCACCATTCTTCAAGGGTGGTGATGTGGGATTGGGGAGTTTGGGATATAATGGGAGGATCATTGTTCCCTGACAATAGGTATGTATCATCGGCATAGGTGGTGAGGATGGTGTTAGGATGGGTTGGGATGTCAGCTGTGAAAACTGTATAAAGGATAGGACCAAGGATACTACCATGAGGTACACCAGCAGACTGACGGAATAGGGATAAGCGCTGTTGTGATTTATTTGAAATAATCTGTCGGAGAAATAAGAACGGATAATGAGAAAGTATGTGACAGTGAAAGTAAATATGGATTTTAGATAAATCCTAATTGATTACCCAGATAATTTTGATACGCGATCGTTCAAAACTTGAAGTTGTGAAGGTGGAAGAGTGGATGCCAGTGATTCGCTTATATAGAGCAGTTCACTTTACTCTTGCAGGTAAATGCTAAAATAATGGCCGAACAAACTTTCTGTTCTTTAGGAATCTAAAGAGGATTGTTACTAAATATTAAATTTTTCTCCACAAATTGGACTAAGTAAATTTGACCCAATACGTGTCTTAGCAAAGCTTCGACATATTTTATATAATTGAAATGAAACTTCTTAACATGAGGATAGTCGAGGGTGCGGTCAACAAAGGTACACAAATGATCAAAACTTATTTGGCCGACGTTTAGACCTGAATTTGAGGCCTTCATTACAGCTGAAAAAGAGAACGAGATAACAACTGTACTTCAGAGGAATATAAAAATAAAATGAGATATTAATGGTTGACCGTAGAATATATGAGAAGAAGATGGTAGGTGGAGCGGGGGAGGCCAGCAAATAAACAAAAACTATTTATTCATGCTTCGATCTAAGTTTTTATTTTATTTGTTATGTATATTTCCGAATTTGTTTGTTTGTTTCTCTGGGTGATGGTTATTATCATTATTTCATCCTCTTTGTAATGGGCTATAATTCAAAATTGTATCTTGATGCTAAAAACCGAGTTAGAGAAGCGAAAAGTGGAAAAGATGGCGCCATAAACCACATTGATAGGGTAAATAATTATAATAATATGTTTGAACTTTAATTGTTGCTGGAGTAAACATCTAAAAGGATAGCCCTTGCTATGTACTCTTCGGGATGCCAGGATGATCGCTGAAGGCAATTATCCAAAAATAATTTAATTAATTAATTTATTGAGTCCTATAAAACTGTTATTATAATTGGATTCTTTTCCAAAGGCTATTTGTGTGTTTATCAATTAAATACCTTTATATTTATAAAATATAATATATATACAATATTTACCTTTATATTGTTATCATTAATTATATAACATAATAAGGGGTGGTAATGGGTTATATAAACTACATAAAGAGACTAAGTATTTATTTAGAATTTATTGCTATGATTAAAATGATTCAGATAAATAGTTTGCCATAAAATATAGATTATCACATTATTACCTAATATATATCTGCTGAGTTGGTTGATTTGGGTGGTGCGTGTAGTAAGGTGAGTGTCATCTTGTTCATAAGGGATGGCGCCCAGGTCTCATAGCCGTTCTTAGGACTTCGTCTGGCCGAAGTGCATCTTGCCCTCTCTTGCTTCTGTCTCTGTCTGTGTTTCGTGTACTTCTCTACTCTCTCAAGTCTGGTCCTCTCTTGTAAAGTCTTCCTCTTCAATACCCTTTTTCCTGGTCTAGTTGTCCTGTCCCTTTTCTCCCAATTCCCTTTTGGGGCGTTACCTTATTTTTAAATCTAATTCCTCATTGGCTATAGGCGACTGAACACTCCCTAGGTAGGCGTCTCCCTCCCTAGGCCCGATAGGGGGTGGGGAAGTTCGACATGTCCAGGAAGGACCTCCACCTGCTCAATTGACTTCTGATCCTTCGTCAAAAACTGTCGTTTTTGTTGTAACACTTAAGAGTTAGTAATATAATAAGGGACCCATGTGGCAAACTAAACATAGATGTGTACATATCCAGGGACGCAGTAAAAGGTTCCTCAAAAAGATATTCCACCCCGACCAGGTATCGGGACAGATAGCGAAAAACCTTAATAACATCCAGAATTGTTAAAAGGTCAATACATATCACCCTTTCTGTTTGTCTGGCAATGTTTTCGTCCACTTTCACATTGATAGGGTAAGTCTAATAACTATAATAATAATAAAAATATAAATACTAACCTAGCTTAGAGTGACCAAAGGTGAAGAGGCATCCATCAGCTCCATTGAGAACCGCGTGGATGATATCCGTCAGGGCGGTAGCGCAAACCTCCATCTGAAACATAAATAATAAATAATAAAATGAAGTTTTAGTAAGAAAAATTAATAATGTTGTCCAACAAAATAGCTACATCTAGCGGTCAGTGTTAATAGTAAACACATCTGAATATTACAAATAAAATATATTATCAATATTTTCTGTATAGTTCGGGGTCTTAAATGGTGGCTTTTGTTTGTACCTAACTCCTATACAAATTTCATGTATAAATAATTATAACTTTGAGAAAAAGTAAATAATCGAGTCTTAGTGTTAAAAAAAAATATTTATAACACAATTTCACGAAAGTGTGTAAAAATATATATTGACGAAAGAGATCCAAAATGTGCGGTGATATGTTTACAACACTGTTAGAACCTTAGAAAAAAATCATATATATTAATTTTTATTAAGTCTGTACCGCTACAACCAATGAAGGGTCAGGGATTCAGTACTTTTTAAGGAACCGCTACTGGAGCAGCGGTTGTGCAAGGAGGCGATTTGTAGATCTTTAGTTACCCGAACCAGCCTTCTCTCTCTCTACACCTTATCTTTGTGGATTTCGTCTATCCATCTGGTTTTAGGACTCCCATGTGGTCTCTTGTCAACTATACTGGCATTCATTGTTGTGTAAAGGCGTCCTGATGGATTGCTCCCAGCCCATGTTAACCTGCTTGTCTTCATATCATGAGATATTAACTGACCAGTCTCTGCAGGTAGTTCTTCTACTCCATGCTTTAAGGACCTGATTTAAGATAGCTCCTGTAATTTTACGAACGATTTTCAGTTCAAATCTTTCGATTATATTTTCTAGGGTACCTGTTACAGACCAAATCTCGCTTGTAAACCATTAGCTTACAATTTTTAGAGATTTTTCGGGATTTCAGTATTCTTAACAGAAAGAAAAAGAGAAAAAAGGCTCTGAGATCGGGCTTATTATACTATGTTCTATCTCAGTACGTTGATCATTTATTGATTGTAGAGCCGAGGTACTTCAAACTGTCTACTATCTAAGATAGTGTACCATGTCGCTAGGGTCCATTTTTCGGCTAACAGTTATTTTGTTTTATCTTCATTTACTTTATTATAATATGTATGTATATAATATAAAAGATTATATCCTCTCTATTCAATCACCTGAAACTCTATTATACAAGCATTAAGTTTCATTGGTTCGTAAAATTGACAATCACATTTTTCCCCCATCTTTAATAAACAGTTTTCCTTTAATTTGAACCAAACGTAGATCTGGTATATTTCTTCTTTTTTATATTAAGAATTCCCCGAATGATCTCACGTAGCGTTCCAAAGAGAGAGGATCCATTATGCCCACAGTGAGAAAGATGTATAGACGCCGTGGTCAGAGGGATATCATGTCGGGGAATTTAATATTGCCTTAGGGACCACACGCTTAATATCCTACAAAAAGGAAAAAGGAAAGAGCAATTAACTATGCACTCCTTTGGAGGATAGAGGGAGGGGGGAACCTTTATATCTCCTGTACTCATAACGTATATTGAACAGGCTCCAATATATGTATATATTATATTCTATATATTCTAAAATCTATACCGGGTCAGGGGTTTGTTTGTTTAATGGCGTAAAACATCGTTGTTCATCAACGCCATCATTTCTTATTTAATTTTGCTTAATTTTATTTTACACTACACCATGACCTTCATATCCCTTTTGTCCTTGATCTCATACCATCCAAATTCTCAAAATTCCATATAAACCTTTCTAACCATCCTTTGGTTCAAACCTTATCTAGTTCCACCCATCCCTACAGCCCACCTAGAAGGTTGAAACGGCAGTGGCCAAGAAACTTATTGTAAAATAAAAATGGACAATTGAAGTAATGGCAATGGTCAGATTCTCCGCTCAAGTTGAGTGTTTGCGGCTTTAGCGCACTTGCTCAGCCTCCACAGGCTC
>NW_027110117.1:21257-21568 GCF_000696795.3 Halyomorpha halys | reverse complement strand
CGCAGGTCTTTGTTTTCTGGTTATTTCTGATACACGTGGGACCACTAAAAGACTAAATATCTTATATATACTTGGACTCATTAAAAGCCCGGATTTGAACCAGCACCGAAACAGTAACGAGACAGCCAAAGTTAAACTCCTTTGACCAATCTGTAAAACAGTCGTTTTTTTTTTTTTTATGACCCCTTCCCGGTTATTTCCGATATAATTGGAGAGGGAGATTATCTACAGGTTAACACCCTATTCTAAAGGCGGATCCACATGTTGGTCGCTCGCCACGAATCGTTTGTACAAATGCTCGATAAACAAAG
>NW_027110117.1:17683-19152 GCF_000696795.3 Halyomorpha halys | reverse complement strand
GTTGTAATAGTCGGAATCGACGATCAGTTTCCTGACTTTTCAGTCTTGTATGAGGATTCCATGTCAGTCGTTTGTCCAGATTTAGTCCTAAGTAACGGATCAAATGCATACTTAATATCAATAATTTATATTGCTATATTTCTTATTAATCGCAGTTCTAAAGCGGGAGAGGGTTCCAGAATTAAATTGATATATGGCAATCTTTGTCGAACGAAAGCCCAAGGAGTAAACTAAAAATTATTAAAGAGGACGCCAAGCCCTGAGGTACCTCCTGCCATGCATGTTGTAGAGAGGAGGTCGTACTGACCAGGCTGAGAATATGTCACACGAGGCTCACCCACTCCTATCTTACTTCAAAAGAAACGCCTCCGAACTGCTAGTATTACAACAATGTCCAAGAATGCCCATATTTCACATCACACCTCAATAGCTAAGGATTACATTCGGATATTTCAAAAGCCCTCGAAGGTGATGATAAAACAATAGAATTAGCATTTCATTTTTTTAAATTAATAGGTTTACTGACAAAAATATAACATTAAATGGAAAACAAAATAATAAAATAAATAAAAAGATGAATAAAATAATAAATAAATATAATTAAACAAAATTAAATGGCGTTGATGCAGTAATTTGTAAGGGAGTACTATTACTCACTGTACTGTTACTTAGACCAACGGTTCTGCAAGGAGGTGATTTGGTCAGAATCACACTCGACCACCAGATTTTTACCCGATTAAGGGTACCCACTTTATGAGGCTAGGTTGACCCCTGGGGGCTTCCTAACCCACATGGCTACATGTAACAGATAATAATTATGTTCCACAGCCGGATTAGATCATAAGGCCTTGGAATTAGTAGTCCACTGCCTTACCAATGAGCTATTCACACTCACAATTATTATAAAATATAGGAAATTAATGATAGAATATGTAATTAATTTTTTTTTTAATAATATACAAATAGATAAGAAAAATATTTGTTAAAAAGTAAAATATTTAGGTCCACCATTAAATATGATGGTGTAAATCTAAACATAAATAATAATTAGATAAAGATAACGAAAGTTATCTGTGTTGATAGTGATAATGATATTTGATCTACATTGATCATTGTAATAGTCATAAATCATAACCGCGGTGAGAGGGGTGCGCTGGGATCTCAAAGAACTCTGCTCTACCCCTCACACGTGTGGGATATAGTGGGCTCAGAGATCCTCTGATAGTGCAAATATTGTATATAAATGAGTAATTGCAACTGGTGATTATTTTATTTATTTATTTTTTCATGTAAATAGTTTATGTTTATTTTATTTTTCCTTCTGTTTGTATATATTTAGAGAGAGATTTTATTTATTTTTATTTAATTTTTTTTCATTTATTTATTTATTTTTATTCTTATGTTATTTAATTTTAGTATGAATGCGATCATTTATCACTATTACCTATTGCCCAACAACGTTGTGGCAG
>NW_027110117.1:12959-16178 GCF_000696795.3 Halyomorpha halys | reverse complement strand
TATATTTATTAGTTTTGTTTTTGTCACTCTAAAATTTTATTTTATCTTAATTTTTTTTTTATTTTCATCGTTTTCGTTAATTTTGTTTCTTTTTTTGTGGAATCTATAAATGCCATTGTTTTTGTCATTAACTTTACTTTTATCTTTTATTAAGAATTATTATTTTAATCTATTTTTGTTATTTATAACATTATATATAGGCCGATCTGGTATTAAATAAATAAATAATAAAAAGATCCGGATTGGAATCCGGGTGTGGCAGATAGTTATTTTTCCTGTTACTGAAGCTGTGAGTCAACCTTGTGGGCTCAGGAGCCCGTCTGAGGCAAATCCCACCGCTATAAAGTAGGTACCCTTAATTGTGGTATACTCGAGAAAAGGCGCTTTTTAACAAAATACTAAAGCGCTGATCCTTCATTCGTTGTAGTGGTGCAGATTTTTAAATTGAATGGAATATATAGTAAAGCGAACTATCAAGACAAAATCCAAATCTCAGTTTGAAATCGAAACAGAAATATACCTATTGAGGTTTGCTGAGTCTACACCACTTTCTGCTAGCCCACAAAAACAGTTACGATCCGAGATGGCAAGCATAGCAGTACATAACATAGTTTGCCTTATACATAATCATTTATTATATTATTCTTACACGTAGTATCTCTCAATGACGTTTAATGGGTGATAGCCCACAGAGTTGACTAAGCGCAAACTTGGTAAACCAAAGTGTGAACTCCTTCTGGGATTTCTCCTCTTTGGGAGGCAGTGAGTAACAATATACATATCGGATCAGTAAATTATAGTGTGATATTTTTGCAAATATATATTGGACTTTTATTTCAATTCTGTCTTCTCTGGATCTCTCCTCTTTCTTAAGCCAGGTCCTACCTTTGAGTGCATAGATGATTTCAGGTGGCATCACAGTTGCGGCGTTTACGAAATCCACGAGGAGACACGAAAGTAATGATAAATTATTTTAAATTCTAACATGGATAGGTGGGTGACTTTCTCTCAACGAGACTAGAATAAATAATTTCTGTAATATAAATAAATAAAGGTTTCATTAACTGAGATCAAATACAAATTTTTTCTTATGTAATACAGAACTGTGCTGTATTTAGAGAGATCGCTTTTTAAGTTTATTCTAAACTATATTAGGTTTATTTCTGGGTTATAATGGTACATTTACCGTAGTGAGGCTTTCTTTTTAATCTTTGAGGACATTTAATATTAATTTTCCTTTATCTTTGATCTGGAAAAAGGAGCGATATTAAAGAAGTCCTTTGAGATATTGGTTCAAGGATGAGGTTCTTTTCGAGGAATTTATAAGGATCCTCTCGACCTGCGGTACCCAACACACGGGTGACACGGCACCATAGGATGCCACTTTCTTAAAATACTATACAAAAAGAAAGAAAAAACATTATAATGAAAATATCAAACATTAGTGCATTGTAGCATTTATTTTGCATTTGTAGTTTTTATTTAGCATTTTACATTGATTTTATTTTATATAATCAACTGCTACAGGGATAATTTTTTTAAAATTTCATTATTGTATCCATTGTTTTTAATTTTTTTAATATTTACTTTATTGTATTTAAATTGTCTTCATAGGTTTTTATTTAATTGTAATTTTTATTTATTGATAAATATTACAATCTGCCACAACGTTGTTGGGCAATAGGTAATAGTGATAAATGATCGCATAAGAATAAAAATAAATAAATGAAAAAAAATTAAATAAAAATAAATAAAATCTCTCTCTAAATATATACAAACAGAAGGATAAAGAAAATAAACATAAACTATTTACATGAAAAAATAACTAACTATGTCTTTGAAAGCTTTAAAGGAACACCAAACAACAAACGGTCTCGAAAATATACATTTAATTGGTTAATCTAACAATTGAAAACATAAACATAAAATAATCAAAAAAAGAGTTAGAATAAAACGATGAATAAAATTAAAAATAAAATGGCCTTGTAGACTAAAATAAATTAGCTGAATAAATTATAAAACAAAAGAAACCAATTTAAAAAAAAAAATAGATGTATGAAGTAAATACGACGGTCTCAAAGAAAGTTAATCCAAGGTCAAAGGAAGATAGTTTGCTGTCGAGAAGGTCGCCCTCCGTAGCTATAAACACTGTTGTTACTCTCAAACTGATCCTACGTTAGTGGGCCTACCTCTGTACTGGCTCATCAACAGTCGAAATGTACTAATGCAAAGATGGCCACGCTGACAATACAGGCCATGCCTATTAATGTTAGACAGGGCCTGGTTGTTTTAATGCATTATGCGTGCCGACTAATTAGTAACAACTCATATTCCACACAAAGACCAGAAACGCAGAAAAGGTCAGGTTCCGGACTTTAATGTTGATTAACACACTCAGAATGTTCAAACTATTACATTATGATGAAGTAAGAACTTGTAGCGAGAGGGGCGAGAAGGAGCATGAGGTTTAGCCACAAATCACCAGAGCGCTGCACCTCGAGCCTCACCAAAGCTCTCAAATTTACATATTACTTCATTTTGTAAAAACATATTGTTTTTGTTGTGATGGTCTACCTCCTCTCCTTCTCTCTAGCAATCTTAGTCCGTCCGTTTCATCTCGGCAACTAAGATTGCTACCTAATCCTTAGCGGTTACACTAGTCCGTCCAGCTTCATCTTGACAACCAGTGTACCAGTGTAGTTGATCCTTTCTCTCCCCAGTTCTAGTCCGTCCGCTTCGTCTCGGCAACTAGAACTGTTACTCTACCTCAATCTCTCTTACCTAGAACCCCTCTACCTACGTCAGGGCCCAGGCCTCATCCTCTGGCACGGCCGTTCCTAACTTATTATTGAATACGCCTTGTCGAGGGCCTTCTATAGAGTGACTATTAGGCTGGTAAGCCGCCTAAGACTTAGACTTACCCCGAAAAACTGATTTCAAAACGAATCTAGTCGGCCTGTCGCTAGGCGACGCCTTAGTGACGGTTATCAGCCCTTAGCAACTGTCTCTATTACTTAATTATAACAACACAAATATAAATACACCTGTGTCTACTTACTTAAATAACTAAATTCCAATTAAAATAATATAAATGTAACTAAATTAAACATTAATACTAACCAAATACTATTTACAATGTTAACGCCGCTTTTTATAATTACATTGTAAATAGTATTTGGTTAGTATAAATGTAACTAAATTAAACATCAATACTAACCA